>NW_016909689.1:414912-424234 GCF_001483705.2 Eufriesea mexicana
TGGTTGAGGTTAGGTTTGTAATATTATTTTATTTTTTTGGAGGGGGGGATATATTCATGGGACAGAAATATGTTTAAATAGCTCGTGTAATAATTTATAGTTATGGTTGGTACATATTTTTCAATGTAATTGTTACGCATTAAATAAATTTGTTATTTAAAAGTTATTATTGAGATTTTATTTAAAAATTGGCGCGTTTTTGTGAGGAATGTATTCACTTCTATTGTGTGTTTTAATGGTGATTTTTGTAAAAGCCGGTTTTTATGGTGGGTTGTCAGATGGTTGAGGTTAGGTTTGTAATATTATTTTATTTTTTTGGAGGGGGGGATATATTCATGGGACAGAAATATGTTTAAATAGCTCGAGTAATAATTTATATTTATGGTTGGTAAATATTTTTCAATGTAATTGTTACGCATTAAATAAATTTGTTATTTAAAAGTTATTATTGAGATTTTATTTAAAAATTGGCGCGTTTTTAACCCATCTATAAAAAAAGATAACGCTATTAGCTTCAATTTTTAATTCCAATTAATCACTTGTTGAAAAATACAATTTTATGATAAATTAATTTTTAAATCGTATCTTTGTATAAATTACTAATATTTCTGAATATGTTATAGCTGTAAATGGTTTATTTAAATAAATTTCGAAATAGGCGGTATCAAAGAAAATGAACTCATTTTCGGATCAAAAATAATCCTCCCTCGCTTCGCAAAGCGTGCAACAAAAATTCTCCGTTGCAGTTCCCTCTTTCACGTATATTTGTCAAAAGACAGCGGAATCCATAAGATAAACTGGAAGTGCCATTTCCTTTTCCGTCCCCACTGTTCCCTCTTTCAATTTAACACTAAACCCCGGTCGCAAAATTACGTTTGCCGCGAGCGTCTGCCAAACAATCGTAAAACGTGGTATATAGAGGAATCGCGTAAATAAGAATCGTCCTGCTCGAGATGGGTCCACGTAATCTGGGCTGACCTGTAGACCATGGCTGGGCACACAGTACTTAAGGGACGTGGAGCGCTCATTGACCGTCCGGAAAGACGTCCACGAGAGGCTGACTGACTCTATTGTTTGAAAAACTTTTATGCCTATTGTGTACTTATACACTCCTAGCCGAAGGAATTATTTCGTATTCTTCTTTCTTTCAAAGACACTCGATCCTCAATACGGTCCCTTTTATCTATCGCGACAACCTTCGAGGAAGTAGTTTCGTCAGGACGATCCGAACAGACGAACGAGAGTGAAGGAGGAAGAAAGAGAGGGAGGGAAATTCTATTGAGAGTTTTAATATCGCTGCATATTACGAAAGTTGCAGTCTTTTAGTGGCATAATAAAGTGCAGGGGGATCGATCGTCGACTTGCCGAATGATGAGCGGAGACACGACGCGGCCGCCCTCTGGTAATGGGCCGGACGCTGCGCGCGCAGCTGCGTCGTGGCGGCAAATTTCAATTTAATCCTCGTCGCCCCGGCCTTACGTAATCGCCGCGTGCCGCGAACCGTTCAGTGCAAACTTTCCTCGCAGTGGCTTACACGTTATTGCACAAGAGGAATTTGATCCGTGCACGGCCGTTGTACGGTGCCGTTCGTGTTACTGAATTTATTATTAATACGCGATTGTAATGATATGCCAGCCACTTTCATTATACGTGGCGCAATATCGCGAATGCGATTTGTGGAAAAAGGAGAAATGTTAATGGACCATTGAAATTATGATATATGTAGCTGGTTGTTCGTTAGCAGATAATTTTTTTATCAGTCGTTTGTGTGTTTTATTGGGGATTTTTGTAAAGGCTGGCTTTTATGGTGGGTTGTCAGATGGTTGAGGTTAGGTTTGTAATATTATTTTATTTTTTTGGAGCGGGGGATATATTCATGGGACAGAAATATGTTTAAATAGCTCGTGTAATAATTTATAGTTATGGTTGGTACATATTTTTCAATGTAATTGTTACGCATTAAATAAATTTGTTATTTAAAAGTTATTATTGAGATTTTATTTAAAAATTGGCGCGTTTTTGTGAGGAATGTATTCACTTCTATTGTGTGTTTTAATGGTGATTTTTGTAAAGGCCGGTTTTTATGGTGGGTTGTCAGGTGGTTGAGGTTAGGTTTGTAATATTATTTTATTTTTTTGGAGGGGGGGATATATTCAGGCGACAGAAATATGTTTAAATAGCTCGTGTAATAATTTATAGTTATGGTTGGTAAATATTTTTCAATGTAATTGTTACGCATAAAATAAATTTGTTATTTAAAAGTTATTATTGAGATTTTATTTAAAAATTGGCGCGTTTTTATGAGGAATATATTCACTTGTATTTTGCATATGAAGTGGCAGCGAAAATATATTAAAGATGCTTTGTATAACTATAATTCATATTTATGCTTGAATGTAATTATTTCGAATTAATGAAATTTAATATATAAAGTTTATTGCTTTCTTATGTATTTTAGATGTAAAGGTATATTTGAATATTCTGTAAAATTATGGTTGGTAAATATACTTTAGTATAAGTGTTTGAAAATAAATTTAATTTGATATTTAAGTATCATTGCTTTCTTATATGTTTCTAAATTGAAAATACATTTAAATGGTTGGTACAGTTACAATTGGTAAACATTCTTCAGTGTTATTATTTGAAATTAATTTAATCTGGTATTACAAAATTATTGCTCTCTTATACATATATTTCTGAGCTAAACAGAAATTTAAATGTTTGACATAAATATGATTAGTAAATACGTTTTATTATAATTGCATCGCATTATTTGAATTTGATATTTCAAAATTATTACTTCCTTTATATATGTACATATAATGTTATTATTGAAATTTTATTCCAAAAATTCTTAAATTTATTTAATTTAATATTAAAAAAAAATAATTTAAGAAATATTTTATTAAAATATTTTCTTTGGTATGCATCAATGTTTCTAATTTGAAATATTTTTAATTCAAATTATTTCTTATGAATCACTGTATTGTTTAATAAAACTTTTTTGACAAGCTCAGTCAAATAATTTTTATTTTTCAATTATTCTCTATTTACACAACTTTATTTAACAATTTTAACCCTTTGCACTCGAGAGGTGAGCTTCAGTCACCATTTCATAAAATTTGGAAGATCGATATTAATTAATATATCAAATTTAATGTACCGTAACAGTGTGCAATGTATCGAAATCAAATAATTGTACAATTTTATTATTACACAATTCTTTATTTATTGCTCAAAAAAGTAACGTCAGTTTTTTAGTACAGAATCTTTGAATTTCTACTCTTCTCTAGCCAAAAAATCCCCGAGTGCAAAGGTTTAAAAAAATTAATTTAAGAAATATTTTCTTTGGTATGCATGACTGTTTCAAATTTGGAATATTTTTCATTCGAATTATTTCTTATAAATCACTGTATTGTTTAATAAAACTTTTTTGACAATCCCAATCAAATAATTTTTATTTTTCAATTATTCTCTATGTACACAACTTTATTTAACAATTTTAATACCTTTCGAATCAACCAATTAATTTTAATTACTTTCAAAGTACTATTCATACAGGCATTCTTACAATATTTGTATTAATTTACGAATAACAACAAGTCACGTTAATAGCAAATCACGATTCCCATACGATCTAATAAATTGATCGAAAACCATGTAATTTGCCTGAACTGATCGAACACCATTACGCGAAATACTTATTTTGCTGATCCACAAAACATATCCATTTTTCTTTACCCCCCAGTCCAGTCTCGCGAATGTAAAACGTCACGGTATAAGCAATTATGGCAAATTCATCGTTTATCGTGCTGTAGGTCTGCCAATAATTTTCTTATTCACCGCGCCATAATTAAACCAGTTCTTCTGATGCGTACCAACTAAACGAACATTAAGTCCCTACGATGGGCCAGGAGTGTCTGCCTTCCTGTATCATGATGTAATATCGATGGGCTGTATGTGTCGGTAATGACTCAAAAAGTATCGGCTCCCTGTTCAAGTATCAGGATTTATAGTGCTGTGTAGGATTCTTAGCTCGTCCACATTGTAACACAGTTTCATGTTTTGCTGGCAAAAAGAAACTTACCACATTATGCTTAGATTATACCGAGATATTCTCCGTTAACACTTTGTTTGTATACTTTATGGAAATACAAAAGAATTATTGTATAAGCGCAGTTTAGGGGGGTTATTAAAAAGGTATAACATGAATACGAAATGCTGAAAAAATGCTAAATAAAATGAAGGAAACCGAGCAAATTGTTGTCTCATTTTGAGGTTAATTTACTAGATTTACTAGATTTACTAGACGTTCTTTCCCATTAATACTTTGTTTGGACATTTTATGGTTATGCATGGGAAATGTTTAATGTTTCATTTATACTTTTTAACGATGTTATTTTGAATTATAAAAATTAAGAAAATTAATATGTAGTATGTGTCATGGAATCTTGTTAACTTCTTTTAAAATTGTTGCAAAGTATAATTAGCAGACCAGAAATATCCGTAACTTGCCCCTATCATCTAAGAAAGCAAAACGATTACCTGTATCAAAATGATTCTGTAATAATTGGAAAATAACTCGAGGATAGTAACTATGTAGTTTATTTCTGAACTCTTACGAGTTTCACGTTCAAAGCGATTTCATCTAAGACTTGTTACTTTTGCAAAATACGGAACAACACGATCCTTGATTAACATAAGCATTTTACGGTATAATTCATCATATGCACTATATGCGTAATTACCATTTAAAAAGATACATATAATTACCATCCCATTTCCATTATTTTAATCGATTTATTTTGTGCGTTATTTACTTTGTACTTCATTATGTATATATATACACATTTACCGAAAAACATTTAAAAATAAAGTAGTTTCTGATGAAGCTTATTATACAAATATGTAGGAAACTAATTTATATATAGAGATATGGAAAATGTATATACATAATGCATAAATACTTGCATAATAAATATATATTTATAGATTATGAATTTTCGATATAAATATTTATAGAGGGTAATTTTTTCATAATCAAATTTGAATTTAAAAATATTTCATATTTAATAAATTTAAAATGTTTAGTATATTAAGTATCGTAATTTAATATGAAATAATAGTTAATATTTTTACTAAAATATTCAACATTTAATATTTAATAGTAATAAAATATTCAATATTTGATTTAATTTTTCCATAATCAAATTTGGATTTAGAAATATTTCTTACTTAATAAATTTTAAATATTTAGTATATTAAATATTTTAATTTAATATGAAATAGTAGTTAATATTTCTACTAAAATATTCAACATTTAATATTTAATAGTAATAAAATATTCAATATTTGATTTAATTTTTCCATAATCAAATTTGGATTTAGAAATATTTCTTACTTAATAAATTTTAAATATTTAGTATATTAAATATTTTAATTTAATATGAAATAGTAGTTAATATTTCGACTAAAATATTCAACATTTAATATTTAATAGTAATAAAATATTTAATATTTGATATGAAATAATAGTTCTACTACTATAGAATTTCCACTAAAATATTTAATATTTAATATTTAATAAACATAAAATCTTTAGTGTATTAAATGTCTGAGTTTAATATGAAATAGTATTTAATATTGCAAATAAAGTATACAATATTTAATATTTAATGGTAATAAAATATTCAATACTTATTATTAAATTTTAATAAATATTGACATTGAATATTAAATATTAATGTTACTATTAAATATTATTATTGCTATTAAATAACATTATTATCATAGTAATATTAATATCTAACAGTAATAAAATATTCAGTACCTATTATTAAATAGTAATAAAATATTTGTCATTTGATATTAATATTCACAAATATTTCTTAAGAAATATTACACGAGGGTTAATGGTAATAAGTATCATAGGAAAGGTCATTCGTCCTGGAGCCGGCGCCATTTGTATTCATTTTCCGTCAACGTGGTTGTTGTCGTTACTTCGCGGTAAAGTAATTCGGCTTTTCGCTGAGCATTTTGATTTATCGTTACGATAAAAGCAACATTAGAGCCAACGGAACAGCTATGCCACGAAGTGTACGCGGGTCCCTGGAGTGCAGCGTATCATCTACTCTTAACATCCTTCGGAAGCGAATGGTAACATTAAGCGCGGTGGCACACGGCAGCCATATTTGCTACTATTCTTATGAAAAGCAATTAACCACAAAGATAGGGGCACTATTAATCTTCTCGGTGACTTCTGTTATATTAGTTACGAATGCCAGGAAAAATTAAGAAATTCTGTCTTCGTGCATGTATTAGCATGAAGATGGCTTCGCGTTAATGGGCAATGTTGATGGAACACCACGTACGACTCGGAAACAGTGATTAATTTATTTTGATTTAATCGTTTAACCCTTTGCACTCGACGATTTTTTGACTAAAGAAGAGTACGGGTTTAAAAATTTTCTGCCATAAAGCTGACGATATTTTGTTCAGCAGTAAATAAGAGATCGAGTAATAATTAAAACGTAGAATTATTTGCATACCGTTACATTATCATAAATTTGGTATATTTATTAATATCGATTTTCGAAATTTTAACTAATGATAACTGAGGGTTACCTCTCGAATGCAAAGTGTTAATATATCCACTGACTGTGAAATTAACGTACACAGATGTTATAAAAGGCACCAAAAATTAATTAAATATTCCTCCTTTGACTTTACATATATTCGTGTTTCTTTACATATATTAAATGAAATAAACTCACGTTTCTGTGGTTAATTCATTAATTCGTAATTCATCTTACGGGGCGTTATTAGGATAGTAGAAGCATGTGTTTCAAAGAGGGTGGGAAGAGGAAATGAGAATTTTAAGAGAAGAAACACACACCGCATTGTTAAAGATGTATACGAGCTTAATTAAACGTAGAAACGTTTCTCACGTAATGGAGGACCTTGCATTTTATGGTTGCAACATCTATAATTTACCCCATATAGTCAAGTGTGTAACACATGAGAGCACAAGTTAATATACCTTTCCCTGATTATATCATACTAAATAACTGCTTTGGAATTAACAATTTTATTATTTGATTACTTCAGTGTACAAATACTTTGTCATTTAAATAGTATATGTAAAGATTTGGATGTAATTCCAGTCACATGTACTGTTTGTCCCCAGACAGGTTCAGATAAATGGAGTTCTACTGTACTGGGGATTCTGCTATGTCAAGTCTCCCACACACGTCGTGGAGTCGATTATTTATCAAATAAAATTAAGCTATTATTTATGCAGACAAAGGTTGGTCACTGAGAAATAAAACCAATTAGAACGCAAATATTTCATATCTATAGTATAACTATTAATAGTGGAATTAAAAATATAATTCACAGGAAACTCCAAAATGGTAGATTTCCAAGAGTGTTAAATTATAACCTGTTTTTAGAATATTCTGATCTCATTCTGATATTCGTATTTATATACATCTTGATTATATACCATTCTCACCATTCATATTATATGTATATACCAAATTCTTATTTATTTATCCCAAATTTATTTTTATTCCTTGCATATGTATCTTTATCCCATATGATAATTTGATCCAATTCTAATCTTCATATTAATATATACCCTAATTATATACCATCATCATTATTTGTATTATATATATACCTTAATTTTGTTTATTTACCCTAAATTAATTTTTATATTTATATATTTGTATTTTATTTTGATCACATTCTAATCTTCATATTTATATACACCCTAATTATATATCATCATAATTATTCATATTATATATATATATATACCTTAATCTTGTTTATTCACCCTAAATTTATTTTTGTATTTGTATATTTCTATTTTATTTTGATCACATTCTAATCATCATATTTATATACACCCTAATTATATATCATCATAATTGATCCAATTCTAATCTTCATATTAATATATACCCTAATTATATACCATCATCATTATTTGTATTATATATATACCTTAATCTTGTTTATTTACCCTAAATTTATTTCTATATTTGTATATTTGTATTTTATTCTGATCACATTCTAATCTTCATATTTATATACACCCTAATTATATATCATCATAATTATTCATATTATATGTATCCTAATCTTGTTTATTTACCCTCAATTTATTTTTATTCCTAGTTTTTATTTTTTATTTTTATCCTGATCCCATTCTAATCTTCATATTTATATACACCCTAATCGTATATCATCATCATTCATATTATGTATATATACCCCAATTTTACTTATTTACTCCAAATTTATTTTTATTCCTATATTATATAGTACATTTATCCTAATCTGCTGCGTGATTGTTTCTGATCTATGATCATTCTAGCTCATCCTATGTTGAATAATTCTCATATACAAGAATTTGAAATAATTAAATATCCTATATCACAACCCTTAAGAGACTCGCACCCCATCAGTTAGGAAATCAGCGAGCTGTATCGCAAAATAAAATTCGTTACTCGTCTCGTGGTGGACAAGAAAAAGAAAAATAAAGACCAAATATCTCTCTGTAAACTATATTCGCCATAAAGTTCGTTAAAGTCGGTTATTAACGCTCGAAAAACCTCCCTTACAAGTACCAATTCGACTAAAATGGACACTACTATATTCACCAGTTACGTCAAACAGCACTAACCCTGGAAGCCTGCATGTACAATAACGTTCCCGTCATCCTAAAAATCAACCAGAGTTTTATCAAAAGCAGCATACACGCGTATCTTCGTTATTTGCAAAACCCAAAATTCTGAACTCAGTCGATGTTGCGTCCTGAACACTGCAACTCTCGATTGGGGTTTCACGGTGTTATAAGACCCGCTACGCTGACGCGACAGAGTCTAGGATACGGTCTAACCAAACTTAAGCGATCTAGACCCAGTTAGGGTTTTAAAACGATGCGAATTAGCACGTGTCGATCGTAACGCTATTTACCAATTTTAACAAAATATAACGAAGCTAATCGAAGTCGTCGGTCCAATTTAGTCACCTCGTCACAGGAGTTTGCGTGGGAATCTGCTCGGTCGACGTGTGTCAGTGTTTCTATAAGTTTGGGTGTGTTATGATCAGTTGACGCGAAGTATGAATAGCGATTGCGTGTTTTCCTACGAGTCGTGGTCGTCTGTTAGGGGTGAGTACTGGTTTCGACGTTTTTAAACAAACTGGGACCGTTGGGACCATCTCCCAGCGACGTTTATGGCTCTATTAACCCCTATGGGGACTGACGCACGCGGTGTCCAAGTGACACGAGTGTCCGCGAGTCACGGAATGC
>NW_016909689.1:424247-450786 GCF_001483705.2 Eufriesea mexicana
AACCAATTTCCAACTCGACTAGGAAAATTCGTTCTAGGAGTTGAACATCTCTAATTCTCGGATTAACTCATCAGTGGCCATTTAAAAAGGAACTTACCCGCGCTCAGCCTCATCCGTCTGTCTCTCTTGCTACGATACCCCAGCGTCTGAAATTTACACGAACGCTCGTGAGGAGAGCTGGCTTCGTGTCCGCGGTCGATTCAATTTATTTCAGACGCAACGTGCACCCTCGCACTTTTATCAGTATTTACGAAGCTGCGCCGTGTGGTACACGATACGGTGCAGCAGGTAAACGTGGAAACGGCCGCGTCGTGTTTGGCGGCCGTTCAACGGCCTTGAAACGCGGCATCAAACCGTGTTCGATACGTTACTCTGGGATTAATATTTCCTAGACCTGCCACTTCTCTCGGGTATAAATCCACGCGAAAGCGAGTAAGGTAATTCCCGTCCGCCCGGATGCTCCGAGCGCGGAGTTGGCTATTAAGAGTGACGTAAATTGGATGTTGTGGGTACACGGAGGATTTTGAAATTTATGAAAAATATTGGGTCGTGAGAGGAACTACTCTGCTTCCTTTCGGCCTGCTGGCTCGCGTGCAACGAGTCGTTATACGTCGAGTATGTCTGAAAGGATTGACCACTTACCAGTCGATAAGGGTAATCGATGAGTTTAAAAGTAATCGACAAGTCGAGGTAGAAGATGAGGCACAGTGGAACTTACATTACGAATTTTGATTCTGCAAATGATTTTTGTCGGTGGAGAAGTATGTAATTGCGTTAGAACGAGTAGAACGTCAGGAAAGGAATAGAGGCTATATAAAGGCATATATTTAATTTATATGTAGAATTTATTTTTTATCCTTGAAATTTATTTTCTCTGTGTAATTGGAATAATCCTTTCGTAAAATTTTGCGTGTAATAGAGAATAAGATATGGATGCTTTCGGGTGAAAAGGCGTTGAAATGGGTAAAATATCAAAAAAAGAATGGAGCCTATATGAAGGACTATATTTAATTTATATATAATTTATCCTGTTTGTGTAATTAAAATCATCATTTTTAAAAAATTTGTATTGTAATAGAAATTAAATTTTCTTGTCATATATAGATTTTTTCGCATAAGAGAGCGTTAAAAGGAGTATAATATAAAAGAAAAAAATTGGAGGCTGCATGGAGGTCTATATTTAATTTATATATAATTTATTTTGTTTGTGTAATTGAAATAATCTTTTCATAAAGTTTTGGGTGTACTAGAAAAGTATTTTTCTTATCATATATAGATTCTTTCGCATAAGAGGGCATTAAAAGGAGTAAAATATATATATAAAAAAAAATTGAAGCAGTATGAAGGTCTATATTTAATTTATATATAATTTATTTTGTTTGTGTAATTGAAATAATCTTTTCATAAAGTTTTGGGTGTACCAGAAAAATATTTTTTTCTTATCATATATAGATTCTTTCGCATAAGAGGGCATTAAAATGGGTAAAATATCAAAAAAAGAATGGAGGCTGTGTGAAGGTCTATACTTAATTTATATATAATTTATTTTCTCTGTATAATTAGAATGATTTTTTTTTAAATTTTGGGTCTAATAGGAATGTATTTTTCTTATCACATATAAATTCTTTCGCATAAGAGACGTTTATAATTGACGAATTCTTTATTTCTAATTTATTTATGATATAATTCAAAATTTGATTCCTTCAGACCGATTATCTGAACAGATTTCTCTCCTAATTAATTCGGATTATCGACGTTCTCCTGTATTTCATAGTATGGAATGTCAGGTATCAAATGTAGAGAGTTATACTCTGCACTGTGTAAGCAGATACACGATATATATGTATACACGAAATATTTCCACCCCCATAATTAAATTTGTTACGTTTAAACATCTGAAATGCTTAAAATTGTATAATATATACATTCAGTGAGAAGTAAATTCCAAGTTCGTATCAGTGAAATTTGAAAATAATTCAAATATATGTATATATGATATTTATAGTATGTTTATTACTAATACACATATGCACCAGTGTTTTATCTCTGTGTTTCCTTTAGTCCTGTCGACGTGTTTCGTTCACTTTCTTTATTACGCACTGCAATGTAATATTATTTGTACTGTCCATGCCTCGCAAGAAGTCCCGCCAGATGGCGTTGGCGCAAGTGCAGTAAGTCGACTGCGCCATCTACCTATCTTACGGACAGCCTTCGTTACCCAATCCAACTGACACATGTGACCACTTTGACTAATACACTGTTCTGTTAGAGAATAATAAATGTATGTGATGGAAAAATAAGAATATAGATAAACGAATAATTAAATCATAAAATCCTTGAAAAAATTTCCAAAAATTCTTAAGGAAAACTAAGAATGTAGATAAATGAATAATTAAATCATAAAATCCTTGAAAAAATTTCCAAAAATTCTTCTCTTTTACCTGTATTAATAGAAAATACCTCCAGAATTGTGGTGTCTCTGTTCTACTCTACCAATTACGACCAATTTGGACCAACTTTCTAATTGCTCTACGACCAATTAGAGCCTGACTAATGTTTATTTTTGGTCTTCTTGCGAGGAACGAACAGTAAATCTGACATTTCTAGTCAACAACGAAAATTCGTGTGACCTATTTTCAAGATTGCATTGGTGAGAGTAACCTTATTAAGCTATTATATTATAGCTAATTCTTTCTGTGTGCAAATTGCAAACTCTTCTGCACTCTTTGTGATCATCGTGCGTAATAAATTAGTATGTTAAGTTTTAATAACTAAGAGCCCACAGTTGGGGTAGAAGATAAAGGATGCATATTAGCGTTCGGGCTTCTCGACCTTGTTTCAAACTTGTGCCATTTTTGCGTTTGGGTATGGTCGAATGTTTTAATGAAAGGTCCAGTTACGAAGTTTTGGCGTGCTCGTGAATGAGAATTGTTTGGGAAGCATTTTGGAGATATTTGTAAATATTTGTTTTAGGGGATCATGGTATATTAACATTAGAACTTGGAGACTTATAAAATGTACCTGAATGTAGCATATATTGGCAGTAATAATTAATATAGTGTAATGAAACTAAATTCATATGTAACGGGAGATTGAAAAATAGTAGAATAATAATTATATTAAAAATACTATTAAATAGCAAATTAATAATTAATAGCTGATTGATTTTTAGTGTTTCTAAAATAGTAGAATAACAATTATATTAAATACTATTAAATAGTAGAATAATAATTAATAGCTGATTGATTTTTAGTGTTTCTGAAATAGTAGAATAACAATTATATTAAAAATACTATTAATAGCAAATTAATAATTAATAGCTGATTGATTTTTAGTGTTCCTGAAATAGTAGAATAATAATTATATTAAAAATATTATTGAATAGCAAAATAATAATTAATAGCTGATTGATTTTTAGTGTTTTTTCGGATTAATGAAATATATGCAAACTTTACATACGTAGCTATATAAAATATTTTTACCAAGAATAATACAAAATAAATAATTAAATATAACATAGTTTCTTTTTGGTCTTGATAAAAGTCGAAATTAATTTTGTCAAAAGTTGTATGTTTTCAAAAAGTGAAAAAATGAAAAATATACTTGAAATAAAATTGGAATTATAATGAGAGGATTGAATAAAAAGTTATGAATTATTCGAATACAATTACATTTACATTTTCTGTTATTTTTTTTTTTTTTATGAGCTACTGAGTTTCCGTCATATCGTAAATCTTTTCAGAGAAACTTTATAAAATAAAATTGGAAGTATAATGAGAGGATTGAATAAAAAATTTTGAATTATTCGAATACAATTACATTTACATTTTCTGTTATTTTTTTTTTTTTTTTATGAGCTACTGAGTTTCCGTCATATCGTAAATCTTTTCAGAGAAACTTTATCTGTGTTACTTATTGATTGACTCTCCCTTCGACCATCTTCCACCTACACGAGCTTTTAAAAGGGGAGTGGCGATCAATCAAAGACTAATTGCCATTAGTTACGAGTATCAGTTCCTGACAAAATTTTTCCTGTAATCTGTTCTGCTTTTCAAGGTACCATCGTACCTTGTAACATATATCGATAAAAACTGTGGTAGCGTGATTCGGTTAGTCAACCGGTCAAAGCTTTTTTTAAAACACCAAACCAATAGTAATCACGTTATCGAAACGGTTTACCACGTGTATCGTATTTTGTTAACATCGAACTATCGTATAGGTAGATGACCGTATATATTCAATATCATAGTTTTAAAAAAAATATTTTAGTACATATTAATAAAAATGCTTTGATTTTATTAGTATATATTCAATATCACAGTTTTAAAAAAAATATTTTAGTACATATTAATAAAAATGCTTTGATTTTATTAGTACTGTATTATTTATTTATTACTTAAATTTCTTTGTAAGTAATAACATAATTTATTATTTAATTTTGTTTCTTTGTTGGAAATTGTTTTAATTAAATGAAATTTTTATGTTAGATGGAATTCATTTTTAATTTTAGTTCGGTTTAAAATTAACATTTGAACAAACATTTTGTTAAATTTAATTTCCGTTAAAAAATCTTTCAGAAAAAGTCAATATTTATTTATTTCATACGAATGAAGATTAATTAATTATTCAACGAATATACAAATTCAAAGAACTTTAAAATTTCCACAAACAGCACGTCAACACAAAGTCTCAGCACCCGAAATATACTTAATAATTCATTAACGATGGGATGTTGACCAATGTCTATTCAGACCCTAAATTATGCGTGAACACCTGTTTTGGGAATTATGATAAAAATATATTGACAAGAAATCAGGATGATTTGAAAATATTAATTTAATAGTGTTTCTTGCTCTGTATAATATACATCGTCATTTGCATAGTTCCATCATGTCCCACCATTCGAGTGTCAAACATCACAAATTCCTAGAAATAATGAAAGTTCATCTAAATATGCTTGTCTAAATCATGATAGTCTATCTAAGCAGTAACAGAATCATCTAATTTCTAAATTCTTCTAATTTCTGAAGACACTCTCTCTTCATTATCGAAACGTGCCCAGGAAAAAGAATAGAATGCATAAATTTGAGCTTCGAAACCAAAACCAAGAAACCATACATCGTCCCACATCACCAATCAAAATACCCAAGAAACCCTAATAGGTCCTCACAGTAACAGAATTTTCCACTCTCCTATATAGACACTCTCTGTTCACTGTGGAAACTTGCCTTTCTTAGAAGAATAGGAATATAATAAAATTAGGAATAGGAATAGGACGCAGGAAGTTAAGTTCCAAAACCAAAACCAAGAAATCATTAAAGACCATCCAAACATCACCAATCAGAAAACCCTCGACTTAACAGAATCTTCCATTCGGCTCTAAGACACTCTCTGTCCACCGTTGAAACTTTCCCAGGAAAGAAAACAGGATGCAGAGAGTTAAATCCCAAAACCAAAACCAAGAACCCCTTAAAGGCAATCCAAACATCAGCAATCTAAAAAATCCTCGAATTAACAGAATCTTTCATTCTTCTCTAAAGAAACTCTCTGTCCACCTTTGGAACTTGCCCAGGAAGAATAGGGTGCAGAGAGTTGGGTTTCAAAATCAAAACCAAGGAGCCATTAAAGATCATTCAATTATCACCAACCAAAGAACCCTCGAACTAACAGAACCTTCCACTTTCCTCTAAAGACACTCTCTGCTTACTATGGAAACTTGCCCTTCTTATTATAATAGTATGTAGAAAGTTGGGTCCCAAAATCCAAACCAAGAAACCATGAACAGCCACCCAAATTTTACCAATCAAGGAATCCTAAAAAGAAAAGAAAACAAAGAAAGAAAAACTGTCAAAGTAACAGAATACTGGAATGGAGAATCCACTCTGCTTAAAGATATTCTCTTGTCTAAGAAGAAGAATAGAATGCAGAGAATTGAATCCCAAAACCAAAATCAAAACCAAGAAGCCATTAAAGACCACCCAAACACCAGCAACTAAAAAACCCTCGAAGTAACAGAATCTTCCACTCCTCTCTAAGGACACTTTCCATCCACCGTGGAAACTTGCCCAGGAAGAAGGATAGGTTGCAGAAAGTTGAGCGGAAGCGGATGAAAACGACAACGGCATCCAAGTGTCAAAGTTGCTCGTTGGAGCGCGAGCGACATCTATCACGGTTCCGTTCTTCCACGCGTGGCCATTTGGTTCTCCTGGTGACTGGTCGCAGCTAGGGGGCGTACCGTCCGTCTGTTCGCGTCGAAAGGGGATGATGGACTCGCGTGAACGCAGCGGAGTAGTCGCATCGACTGCTGCCAGGGAAACACTCCCGAAGGGGTGGAAGACGAACGGGGGTCGATGGAGGAAAACCGGAAACCGGGACCACCCGTCATGGATTTTCTTTATGGCGAACGACGGGGGCTCGCTTGCATTGAAGATCGGGAAGGTGGAGAAAGTCGACGAGGGTGCCAAGATCGTTGTTTCCCATCGCGCGAGATGGCTGTAAACGTTTCATTCGTAGGTATATTTTTCGGGGGTGGGCTTGTTTAAGAGACGGTTCGCTGCTAAATTGGCCGCTGGTATCAAAGGGTAAGCGAGGTTTTATTGCCGTCTAAAGGGTGTCGTCCTTTGGCTAGTCGGTGCTGTGAATGGGAGTATTTGTGCATGGTTATTGCTTGGGTAGGTTTGAGACGTGAAATATGTCCAGATGAGGTGTTAAGATTAGGTGCTCGGGATAGTATTGCGTATGGGGTGTACGGTGAGGGGTGTACGATGAAGGTAGTATCAGTGGAATTGGAGAATAGTTTAATGGCGTGGAAT
Organism: Eufriesea mexicana; assembly: GCF_001483705.2. Classification (NCBI taxonomy): domain Eukaryota; kingdom Metazoa; phylum Arthropoda; class Insecta; order Hymenoptera; family Apidae; genus Eufriesea; species Eufriesea mexicana. Next base: position 431,060 of record NW_016909689.1, read on the forward strand.
ATTCACAAATGTGTACTCCTGTAGAATAATAGAAATACGTGTATGTGGGAACGGAATAAGCGTGGCTCTGGAAATGTCGAGCGTGTCTGGACTTAGAATGAAAGTGACCATGTGCGCAAGGATCGACTGCAAGGATTATTTATGGTAGAGTCGAGCGAAAGTTTAAGGATGCGTGCAGAGTGGTTGAAGTGCCTGGCCCACCGAGGTTGCGTGAGAAAGGAGCATGACTGGGGAAGAAAGTCAGGGTATGAATGAGGAGGATGAACGGTTTAAATAAGGGTGCAAGGGCGCGGGCGAGGACAGTCCTTCACGGTCTTCAAGATAGCGTCTAACAAGTAAAAGTCGAGCGTCCCCGTAGCGAGTCTTTAGTTTCGTAGCCGATAATATAAGCATAAGTTTATTGTATTTTAAGAAGCAGTAAAGCAACGTTACTTTAGCATATCCCCACACCCCGATCCTACATGTATAATAATAACACACAATATCTGTATATCGTCAATAGGTCGTCCTCAATTGGCGACGGTTAACGACGAACCAAATTTCTTGAGGAACTTTGTGTTTATAGTGGACTGTATTTTACGTAGTTGTCCCGGATAACTCTTCTGAACTCTTCGAATGTTATTGACTGATTGACTGGTACTGACTCTCTGGTGGTTATATAATCCTGGTCTCTCTGCTGATTGGTTGCTATGATGTTGGGGGTGTATGTTAACTTCAGCGTCCTTCGGTGGTGGTGGTTGTTTAAACAATCTAGATAATTGTGCTTGTCTTCTTGAAGGGTGATATATAGTTGTTTGTTGCGGATTACCTAAGTGGTGGCTTAGGTACTAAAGAAATCAAAGGGCGCTTACAGTAAGGATATAAACAACCTTCTACTTGGGACATTGCGATCCTAGGGCCTCATCAATGGTACTTGAGAACTTCCAGAGCCTTCACACGGTCTATTCTAAACAAAGGGCCAAACGAAATACCGGAACGACATTCCAAGGCTTAACGATATCTATTTTGTAATATCTGACATGGAGAGTGCAAGTATGACCCTTGGGGTCATAGAATTTGATTGAAACTTTATGGTTTATACATTTAGTCATCCAGTGCAAGAAAATATATCATTAAAGAGCAACGGTGTATTTTAGATAATTTTGTGTTAATTTTTAATTTTTCACGAGTATCTCTGACTTTCTAGCAGACCCTGTCTTAGACGAGGATACTTAGATAGCATAGGAACTTCTATTTAACACTAGATTTACGAAACTCGTCAATTTGACGGATGGATTGCTCCAATTATATTAGGTTGGCAACTAAGTGATTGCGGATTTTAAATTCGAAGGAAAATACAAAATTTTTTAGCGAATCTCAGATTTTGGTGTCGTCTGGGCTGGTTCATCTTGCATCACCCACGATCTTTTCCGATTAACGTTGTTATAAACTATCCACTTTTCGTCGCCAGTTATCAGTCGTTTCAGAAATCGATCAATTTCGTTGCGTTTCAGAAGCGAATCGCAGATGCTAATGCGTTGCGTCAAATGAATTTCCTTAAGCTGATCGAGTTTCTTGACATAGCCAAGCCGTTTTAATTTTTTTTTTATGCATGTATACGATACATTGAGCTTCTCTGCAATCTCACGTGTAGTGCTATGACGATCTGAATCGATAATGGCCTTCATATGGGTCTCATCTATCTTTGCCATCTATTGACAAAATCCGCAATCACTTAGTTGCCAATCCAATAAGACGGTGACAGATTTGGATAACTTATATTAAGACTGTTAATATTGTAATTGTTTTTAAATTAAACTAATCGTTAAAAAAAGAAAAGTCACGTAGTTTCCTTTAGCTGTATATTTGACAGGTGTCCGTAGAAATAGGTATGCAGATAGCGTCCTTAAACCTAGTGTTAAGAGAGATCGAGGATTCACCGAGGGGATTTGCTAGAAAGTCCTCGAACGTCCTTGAAGTAGGAATCCATGTATTGGAGAGGGTGAGAACGTTGGTCGCTTTATCTGTAATTGGCATTAATTAACTCATTATACTTCGCAACAATTCCTCATATTTTACCACGTGAGAAAGGTAAAATAGGTACAATACTTCTACAAAAATACATTGTCTTACCCAAGTCCAAATATCTGAAGAATACTCAACCTCAACACTTACTAATAAACTAATTGTTAGTAATGGATGAAATATCAATAACAATAAGAATAATTATTTATTTAATTGCAAAGATCATGCAACACAAATATTGAGTATAAAACCAATTAATTTCTCGCAATCACATGCTCACAGATATTTTCACTATTACGATTCAATTATAACTGACCTATGTCCAGTCTCTCTGGTGTTTTCTTTCTACTTTCATATATTACATGACATGTACAATTTATACAATACCTCTACTCATTTATCACAATAACCTGAATCCATTAGATATTGGCATCCCATGCATACTTGTCCCACTCATCCCTTTTTAACAGACATTGCTCCTTTATTATATCAACATATACATATTCAAAATCTATGTTAGCCATTACCACAGTAGTAACTAAAATTATATGAGCCATTCACTGCACAAATTGATTAACTCCGTAAAACAAAAAGTGGAGAAATGCAATGAAATAATGTATATTGTTTTTTAAAATTCCCTTTATAATTTAAATCGAAATAAATATCGTAGAATGCATAAATACAAATGTAACTTTCATCTAACGGTATATAAAATTTATAAGAAAAAATAGCCAAAAGGTAATCGTTAGTAATGTTACCATTTTTATGTTACTGGAAGAGTTAATCGATTTGGCAAGTAAAAAAGTAATAAATTTAAATTTTACTAAATTTTGCTTAAATTCTGATAAGACGGCACTAAAAAATTCACCGTTATCATTCATGGCTTGCTAGTGCATTTGAGTTGCATTATTGCAACGATTTACATTATAGTACGGAGTTAATCAAAGTGACCTCTGAAATAAATTATTTATTATTCAGTGGCCAAAAAATTTTTGTCGTTTAACGGTGTTAATCTTAATTATCAGGGAAAGTTATTATAAACATAAAAAGTTATGACAGTACCAAGTGCTTTGACACTTAAATTTAAGATTTTTCAAAAAGTGGAGTTAATCGATTTGTGCAGTGAACAGCTCGTATAACCAGTATAATCGCTTAAGAAAACGAATGATAATTTTCCTGGAAAGGGTGCTCCACTTTATGAAATTGTCAAACGAATTGAATCTTCCCATTTCTGGTACCCATCTCGACTGCAAAAGTAACATGGAAAAAGGAAAGTAAGCGTGAGATGGAAATCCGCTTTTTGGCGAATCCCTATCCCAGCAGTGGCACAGAGACGTCCGTTCTATCCTTTTGTAAAATATTAGGTCACAGTCAACGAACACCTGACAATCTGTGCTGTCGGTCGTTGAGACTTTAGGGATGCGTGCCAAGTGTTCGCTTTGTTCCGAAAGCCAGAGAAGTAGGAGTTAAAAGGAGCGAAAAAGGGAATCAAAAGGGAAGAAGAAGAGGAATGAAAGGGTGCGTCAGTGGTAATCGTACCTTTCTTTGTTTCCGTAGTTAAAAGCTATTACACCGCGATCGAATGCACTTAGAGCGTCAGTCTCTAGTATTTTCTGTTCTGCTCAGGCCCTATCCACCTCGGATACGCGCGCAAATTACGAATGAGTAATAGATAAATCGATCGCGATCCCTTTCACCGGTTCAGTAAAAGCAGAAGAAGAGTCTCGTTCTATAGTGCGATGTATTAGACCGTGAATCCATTCAAACGGTATAATTAATTTTTCTAACATCTCAGGGGATTCTTTGATCCCTTGATTTTAGCTCTCCACTTATCACAGCTTAAACGATCGTTTAACAAGTCTTGCTTGAAGATTCTGCTTGATATCTCGTTGATTTGGTTATTTAACTTCGCGAATCTTTTTATGGTATAGATACTGTCAATTTTATTCGGTAAAATGGTATAATTAATTCTCATAACGACAGCTATACCTTCTTTGATCGTTTGATTTCAGCTTTCAACTTATCACAGCTCAAACGATCGTTTAACAAGTCTTGCTTGAAGATTCTGCTTGATATCTCGTTGATTTGGTTATTTAACTCCGCGAATCTTTTCATGGTATAGATACTGTCAATTCCATTCAGTAAAATGGTATAATTAATTCTCATAACGACAGCTATACCTTCTTTGATCATTTGATGTTAGCTTTCAGCTTATCACAGCTCAAACGATCGTTTAACAAGTCTTGCTTGAAGATTCTGCTTGATATCTCGTTGATTTGGTTATTTAACTTCGCGAATCTTTTTATGGTATAGATACTGTCAATTTTATTCAATGAAATGATATAATTAATTCTCATAACGTCAGCTATTCCTCCTTTGGTGTTCTGATGTTAGCTCTGAACTTATTACAGTTTAAACGATCATGTTACAAGTTCTGCTTTAAGATTCTGCTTCAAATCTCGTGCATTTGGTTATTTAACTTCGTGAATCTTTTCATGGTATAGACACTGTCAATTTCATTCAGTAAAATGGTATAATTAATTCTCATAACGTCAGCTATTTCTTCTTGATCCCCTGAATTTAGCTCTGGACTTATCACAGCTTAAACGATCGTTTTGCAAGTTTTTCTTGGAAATTCTGCTTAAGATCTCGTGGATTCAGGTACTTATCTTCACGAACCTTTTTATGGCACAGATACTGTCAATTTTATTCAATAAAATGATATAATTAATTCTCATAACGTCAGCTATTCCTCCTTTGGTGCTCTGATGTTAGCTCTGAACTTATCATAGTTTAAACGATCGTTTTGCAAGTTCTGCTTGAAGATTCTGCTTGAAATCTTGTGGATTTGGTTATTTAACTTCAAGAATATTTTTATGGTACAGATATGGTCAATTTTATTCAGTGAAACAATATAATAATTTTTCCTACATTCAGCTATTCCTTTTTTAATCCTTAATTTTGATAATGGATCTATGCCAACCTAGGTAATGTCATGATTTAGTCACCTAACATCAGATCATTTTCTGTAATTTATGTGTAATTAATTTCATCGATTTAGATGGCATAATTAATTCTTCTAACATTTAGCTACTTCTCCTTTGGTGAAGCTGACTTCAACATTAAACTCATCACAGTTTAGATAACAGTTTAGATAACCTTTCGATTAAAAATTCTACTTACAATGATAATTAGATCCACTAACTTTCTTGTAATATATACAATTAATTTCCTTAATCGAGATGATACAATTAATTTTTCTTTTTCTTCTTTTATTCAGTTATTTCTTATTTAATCCATAACTTTAATTCTAAATCAACCAAAACTGAATTATCTATATTAAATTTTAGATTAAAAATTCTGCATGCAACGTTATCACTGTTATAATAAAAGATTTATAATAAAAATGTATTAATTTGGCCTCGATTTACCAAATTTCATTGTAAAGATTCATAGTAAATTCATTCATAGTAAAGAAATATTTACAATGTCAGTTTTTTCGAGACCCATCTATACCTCGTTTCTTCTAATTCCTATGCAGCTTGTTGCATGTACCATGACTGCTCATTTGCCTGGTCATTTGGTCGGCTGTGGTAGGTTTGATGGTAACAGTGGTTATGGTATCGCCGATTCGATGCAAGCAGGGGGAGATCCGAACGACGAGGAGGGAAGAGAACGACGAAATAAACGTGGAGCAGTTGAAAAGAAAGACTTGGTAGGAAAGGGTGAAAGGAGGGGAAAAGGAGGAGAAAGATAGGTCGTAGATTCCGGTACTTTTTGCCTTTTTCCGTGGTTAAAAGGTACTATATCGTGGTCGAAAACGCCCACCTAAAGCACTTGCTAAGAGCCTTTCCTAACCCATTGCTGTACATGCTGGTGGAATGGCATGTTGCACCCTCGACAGGTTTAAAAGGTTTAAAGCATTATTGTTCGATACATACATCACGTTGAACAATGATATCAGAATAGATGTATTGTTTTTGTAATAAAGTGAACACGTCTTGTGGCTGGTGAAGAAAATACACACTGTGTTGCTTTCCCTTGGCCGAGAATCAACTGTACTTGTCACGTCTCATTTCTCTATTTGACTGTATTTCTTTTATTATTTATTAACTTCTAATTTAGCATATGAAATTAATTCTGGAAAATTTGGGAGTGCTTATATTGTAAGGAGATGCTTGTCTTTTATTTTGCTGTAAGATCTAAATAAGATCTAAACGAGATCTAAATAAATATATGTAAATTTGTTCGTGGCTAAATATTTCTTGTTACTTTTATTTTTTACTATTGTTCAAATAGAATCATTGTTTTTGTTATTATTATTATCATTTATATGTTAGAATATATTTGTGAATAACCGAATATCTTTTATTACTTTTGTTTCTTATTATTGTTCTGATACAGGTAAATAGAAATCTCGTTGATTTGGTTATTTAACTTCGCGAATCTTTTCATGGTATAGACACTGTCAATTCCATTCAGTAAAATGGTATAATTAATTCTCATAACGACAGCTATACCTTCTTTGATCGTTTGATGTTAGCTTTCAGCTTATCACAGCTCAAACGATCGTTTAACAAGTCTTGCTTGAAGATTCTGCTTGATATCTCGTTGATTTGGTTATTTAACTTCGCGAATCTTTTTATGGTATAGATACTGTCAATTTTATTCAATGAAATGATATAATTAATTCTCATAACGTCAGCTATTCCTCCTTTGGTGTTCTGATGTTAGCTCTGAACTTATTACAGTTTAAACGATCATGTTACAAGTTCTGCTTTAAGATTCTGCTTCAAATCTCGTGCATTTGGTTATTTAACTTCGTGAATCTTTTCATGGTATAGACACTGTCAATTTCATTCAGTAAAATGGTATAATTAATTCTCATAACGTCAGCTATTTCTTCTTGATCCCCTGAATTTAGCTCTGGACTTATCACAGCTTAAACGATCGTTTTGCAAGTTTTTCTTGGAAATTCTGCTTAAGATCTCGTGGATTCAGGTACTTATCTTCACGAACCTTTTTATGGCACAGATACTGTCAATTTTATTCAATAAAATGATATAATTAATTCTCATAACGTCAGCTATTCCTCCTTTGGTGCTCTGATGTTAGCTCTGAACTTATCATAGTTTAAACGATCGTTTTGCAAGTTCTGCTTGAAGATTCTGCTTGAAATCTTGTGGATTTGGTTATTTAACTTCAAGAATATTTTTATGGTACAGATATGGTCAATTTTATTCAGTGAAACAATATAATAATTTTTCCTACATTCAGCTATTCCTTTTTTAATCCTTAATTTTGATAATGGATCTATGCCAACCTAGGTAATGTCATGATTTAGTCACCTAACATCAGATCATTTTCTGTAATTTATGTGTAATTAATTTCATCGATTTAGATGGCATAATTAATTCTTCTAACATTTAGCTACTTCTCCTTTGGTGAAGCTGACTTCAACATTAAACTCATCACAGTTTAGATAACAGTTTAGATAACCTTTCGATTAAAAATTCTACTTACAATGATAATTAGATCCACTAACTTTCTTGTAATATATACAATTAATTTCCTTAATCGAGATGATACAATTAATTTTTCTTTTTCTTCTTTTATTCAGTTATTTCTTATTTAATCCATAACTTTAATTCTAAATCAACCAAAACTGAATTATCTATATTAAATTTTAGATTAAAAATTCTGCATGCAACGTTATCACTGTTATAATAAAAGATTTATAATAAAAATGTATTAATTTGGCCTCGATTTACCAAATTTCATTGTAAAGATTCATAGTAAATTCATTCATAGTAAAGAAATATTTACAATGTCAGTTTTTTCGAGACCCATCTATACCTCGTTTCTTCTAATTCCTATGCAGCTTGTTGCATGTACCATGACTGCTCATTTGCCTGGTCATTTGGTCGGCTGTGGTAGGTTTGATGGTAACAGTGGTTATGGTATCGCCGATTCGATGCAAGCAGGGGGAGATCCGAACGACGAGGAGGGAAGAGAACGACGAAATAAACGTGGAGCAGTTGAAAAGAAAGACTTGGTAGGAAAGGGTGAAAGGAGGGGAAAAGGAGGAGAAAGATAGGTCGTAGATTCCGGTACTTTTTGCCTTTTTCCGTGGTTAAAAGGTACTATATCGTGGTCGAAAACGCCCACCTAAAGCACTTGCTAAGAGCCTTTCCTAACCCATTGCTGTACATGCTGGTGGAATGGCATGTTGCACCCTCGACAGGTTTAAAAGGTTTAAAGCATTATTGTTCGATACATACATCACGTTGAACAATGATATCAGAATAGATGTATTGTTTTTGTAATAAAGTGAACACGTCTTGTGGCTGGTGAAGAAAATACACACTGTGTTGCTTTCCCTTGGCCGAGAATCAACTGTACTTGTCACGTCTCATTTCTCTATTTGACTGTATTTCTTTTATTATTTATTAACTTCTAATTTAGCATATGAAATTAATTCTGGAAAATTTGGGAGTGCTTATATTGTAAGGAGATGCTTGTCTTTTATTTTGCTGTAAGATCTAAATAAGATCTAAACGAGATCTAAATAAATATATGTAAATTTGTTCGTGGCTAAATATTTCTTGTTACTTTTATTTTTTACTATTGTTCAAATAGAATCATTGTTTTTGTTATTATTATTATCATTTATATGTTAGAATATATTTGTGAATAACCGAATATCTTTTATTACTTTTGTTTCTTATTATTGTTCTGATACAGGTAAATATGAATTTATATTTAATCAAATATTCAATAGAAAGTATTTTTAATATTTTATAATTTTACGTGTATGAATATTTTATAATTAATATAATCCATCGTGAATATTATATAAATTTTTAACCTAGAAAGTTTATGAAACAATTCAGTGGAAACAAGCAGAAATTGTAAATTGTGAAATGCAGTTTTATAAATTTAAGATAATTGAAACGGGTTGACATCCCAAACCTCAAAAATTTTTGTCTGTATTACGATAATGTTCGCATAGATCTTCAACTCGAAGAATTTTTAATACCTAATGCTTCAAATATATGTAAACGAAGCTAACATTAATTAATAACAGTAGTGGATAATATAAAATAAATTGGAATTTAAAACTGATTTTAAAATGTCCTTCAATTCTATCAAGTGTATTTCAAAAGAATTATAATTTACATATAGAGTGTGATCCATGATATTTGAGTTACTTTAAACAAATTTACAAAAACAAATTTTTAAATAAAATTGTGTTGGTATGCAATAAAGAATTTACTAAATTAATTCTTTCACTCCAAGGTTGTATGAGTGAAATTAAGAAAATAGTTCGACAATGTGCACGATGGTTACGACACAGTTATCGCAGTTATAAGCCGTGGTGGCGCTAGTGAGTTAAGTGGAAAGCCGTCTTAAGGCTGGCTAACCGCTTACTCGCGAAAAGGTTAAACTAAATATAGAATGATACAAAATGAAAGTGTCGCAAACGTGTTGAAACAATTGTATATAAATTGACGAAACATATTCACGAAAAAATTCATATAAAAGCAAATCGTGTACAATTCAACCTGTATATGACTCACAGACTCTATATCAAATTACAAAACGAATATTTCATAGAACTATCTTCCAGAGGAATTAAAACAAATATCTCTTCGAAAAAAGGAGTCTTCATCTCATTTTCAATACTTAACCTTTTGCACTCGGCGACTTTTTCGTCGCAGAAAAATAGTAATTCGAAGACTTTCTGTCATAGAGTCGACGATATTTTTAAAATGGTAAACGAGAAATCACATGCAAATTAATACGTAGAATTATTTTTCTTCGACATTCCACACATCGTTAGGTAATTTTAAATTTGATTTATTAATTAACGTCGATTTTTAAAATCTGATTAAATGGTGACTGAGAGTGCAAAGGGTTAATATGATCATACCAGAGGAATACTGGAAACAAGCAAGCAAACACTACGTAAAATGATTTCCTATTATCCTCGAATATTATCTCAAGACGTCAGACACTAGATGCTAATTTATTCCTAATATGTCACTGTCGAAAAACGTCCAACTTTTCTATTTCCCCGCAATTTACCTTCCATCTCTCGTCTTTCATTTTTCCATCGCGGGGAAACGAGCCGAACAGAACTCGGCTCTTGCACGTTTATAGTCTTATCTGCGGAGTCTCTGCGAGGTACAGTTATCGTGACTCGAATTGCGAGACGATTTCACTTCGATTGGTAGATCTGATATTCACCGAGTTGTGGAACAAATGGGGGAGCTAGCTGACTGCGCCATCGGCGGCAGTCAAGTTTGCCCATTCGAATTTCGACGTCAGCGGTCAATGATGCAGCGATCCTGTCCTCGTAAAATCGTCGATCCGTGAGATAGACACGTGAAGACGAACACCGTTTCCGTGGAACTAATTTCCGTGAGAGAATCGGGGGAAACGAGTACCGCTGATTGCTCGAGAAAGTTCGAGATGTCAGCTCGTATTTTATGCCGACGTTCCGATTATCGATCTCGTGTTACCCTGACGAAAAATTATTTTCCCTCGTTTCATTGCAGTTGCTTCCATCGTATTCAGCTTTTGTTATTCAGCTTGTGCGAATGTAGTAGGCACAACTCGTTTCCAGTACTTTGACTAATTTCATTTGACACTTCGACTGCTACGGTGGTTACGATGGTCTTATTAGTGGAGTCATGGTGATACTAATTTTGAAAATTTATGTTTGTTTTGTTTCAATCATTTTTTGAAAATTTAAGCAAATGCATAATTACAGAATTAATAATTTGCGTTTTTCCTTTTTTAAATAATGGAAATTTTATAGTGGTTTCCTAAGTATATTATTATATAAATAATATGTGGCAGTGAAGGTGTCAATGTAGGGTGTCAATGTCAAGGTATCAGGGTGTCAAGTATTTCTACGGTTGGAAGAAAATGGCCACGTGTTACGTATTTTTATTTTCTAGATAAGTACTGCCAGTTTAAATTCTGAACGTCAATTTTTATTAGCATGCGATTTAATTGCATACTTAATTTAGGGGATTTTATAAAATTCGGTTTTATTAATTTTACTCTGATAAAAATCGTGTATTCTGTGACCTAGTTAGTAAAAGAATTAAAATTTTGTCAAAATTGTGGCAGGAGTCGTTTTTCCTTGGAACCATGGATTTATTGATAAGTATGCAACGAAAAATCTGAAGAATGTGGAATTAAATGACTTTTATCTTTCAAGGGAATTATTTTTATGAATTATTTTTCAAAAATCGGTCAAAGATTCCCGAATTTTTATGTTATCGATTTGGTAAGGGATTAGAGTAGCAGATCATAATCAAAATGATAAAAGAGATGATATTTTATTTCATTTTATCCTAATAATTTTTAATACTGATACATGGAGTGATTTAAATATCGGAATAAATATTCTCCAAATAAAATTTTATTTATTGAAGGAATTATTATTATTCACAAAGGAAAATGATTTTAATATACATTTGTACCTTCTCATATATATTATGTAGATTTTAATATTAATACGCGTTTAATAACATAAACATATTTTAATTTAAGCCGCATGCTAATGTATACATAATCACTGATCTGTAACGATATTTTGTCTGTATCATATTTGAGTGTCGACAAAATATCAGTGATTCAACCTGCAGTAAAACTGGTGATCCATAAAGCACTAGGGGAAAATAACGTGCTCGTTCATTATTCCAGCGATATTATAGCTCGTCCCTGATTTTAATAACGTATTGATATTAAAGTGTAATATATGACGTGTAAAACATTCCAAATTTAGACTCGTAAAATCCAGTTTCGAAGAAGCATACAGTCTTTGATAACATGATACAAAATTTTAGGTATTTTAATTTCTTTCTTATTTTCTAAAAATTTATCGACTTCCCTTTACTATTATTAATTAAATATTTTATTATACATTTTAAAATATATTTTCCATTTTAGTTTTCTATTTATCATAATTATTATTAATTATTAACTTTTTATTGTATATTATTTCATTTATAACCTTTGATTGTTCATTCAACAATTACTGTAGGTGATCTTGGTAAAATAAAATATAACAGAAAGTATTAATAAAATTATTGACAATTGACTGCAGTTTTATTATTATTATATTTCCTTATATTTTATTTATTTTATTTTATTATGTGTATTCTATTGGTTGAACTTTCTCTGTATCTGCCATCCTCTGTCGATGGTCTTTTCCTTTTTCTTTTCTATGTTCCTGGTGTACTTGGTACTTCTTCTTTCCCTCTCTTCTTCAGATTCTTGTATTCTTCTTTGCCCATTTTCTATTTCTCTATTTTTAACCTATAATCTATGCATTGTTAATCTAATACTTCCATATAATCTTCTTTTTAACCCAATATAATCTACACTATGTTAACCCAGTAAATTTCCTTATTTCTAACTTTTACTTACTCTTTATATATTATTATAAATTAAAGATACCTTTGTATCTGTTACCTCTATTCTTTTTGTATTTACAATACTTATAATTATCCTATCTATCCACGTGTACAAACCTAACCTTACTTTTCTGTTCTTCTCTTTAACGCCTGTAGTGTCGCGTTTAATTAATTAGTTTTTGTATTTAACTATACAATGTCAGTCGAAGCTTCCTCTTTTTACCCTTTTCCCATCAGTAAAACCCTATTTCTTTGCTTTAACTTTCTTTTCAAATCTGCATCCTCAGAAACTCACATTACGTCTTTATTATATGTATATTTTTATTTTTATTGTATTATATTGTATTGCAATTTTATTATATAAAAAGACTAAAAATATTCTTCTATACAATCACGTATAGCACTGTAGCGTCCTATTTATCGAATCCCTTCGATGTCCTAGAACGCTTATCACGCGCCAAATTAATATCGCGTGACTAGTTGTAATAATAAGGATCTCGAAGTGCGTTGATAAAAGAGATCGTTTATTTATTGAAAGTATAGAATAGTTATAATGGAGACGTTGAACGGAGTACCGTTTCGAACACGCGTTTATACGTGTAAGTAAGATGTTTCAAGGATCGGTGTCGAAGACGAACCGATTTCTCGAATTTGATCTATGTCGTGTCTCGTCGTGTCCTGTCCGGTGTTTTCTCCAGTTTAGTTCCGATTGGGCAAAATAAACGTTGGTGGTGGAAAAGTAAGGAGTTTTAATTGGACAGAGGGTGAGACGGAAGGACCTTTGGCTAAGGAGTAGGAAACTGTCAAGGAGCCGATTTTTGATGGTCAATGACGCGATTTATAAGCGGTGTCCGTCCGTCGCTCGTTGGGTCTGTCACACGTGGGTCCCATCTGTCGAGTCTGGTACTTGTAAAAATTCCTAAACTTTCGCCTTTACCTTTGCAACTTAATCCGCTAGAACGGCGGTGAGGCATATCTATCCTCCGGAATTGCAGTCGCGATATAAAATATATTGTAAACCGTTAGGTCTGTTAAAAGTGTAAGCCTTGGAATAAAAATCATGTTATAAACACGCTCTCCGGGACAGAACAAGCACACATGTACATAATTTATCTACTCTTCCATTGGTCACAACCTAGACAGATATGAAGTCAATATCAATGGTGACCTCATCGGATCCCTCGTAAAATTCCAAACTATTGGTCTGCGATCGATTTTGGGAGCTGATTTCCGTCGGTAAAACGGGAGAATAACAGCTCCTTAATCCTTGTCTTGATGCATCGCGAAGATCTTTACAGACCAATTTCGGTTCCCTTTTGCTTTTACGCCATTTTCCGAACACGACACTGCGGAACGAGGGTCAGCAAACGGTAATGCCACGACAGATCTTGCCAACTATGTCTTATATACCCGGTATAATTTCTTGCTCTATATATTAATCAACCACAACGTCGATTAATCGCTATAATGGAAGCCGAACGATTTCTCGTTTTTCACGAAGCCAGGATAAAGGCGTGTTCATATTTCAAAAGTTGCTACTCTCGAAAATGAATGTGTGTAATATTTATGTTCCGTTTGCTGGATTACTTAAGACATTAGAATCCCACGAAGACCTAGATTACCGAAGATTAAACATTTTGAAGCTCCGTAGAATGTGAAAGAATTAATTTTGTCGAGTGTTTGTCAAACGAGCAGCAGAATAAAATTATAATAAAATAAAAGAATAAAATTTGTGGAATAAATTCCGTTTAATAGAAAAAGGAATTACATGATAAATGAGCACAGTATAATTGTTAATGAAATTAAAGTATCAAGGAAACGTATACAATTCTTCTAATTCATTTAAGTAATTGATTTTAAATTAATTGATATAATGATAATGATATTAATTGATAAAAGTAATTGATATAAAATTATTAAAAATACATGTAGCACTTATTAAAAATATTTTATAATAGAAAAGAAAATCATATGATAAAAGAGTATAGTATAATTGGTAATAAAATTAAAGCATTAAGAAAGTGTATACAATTCTGAATTAAGTAATTGATTTAAATTTTGAATCGAATATTTTGGCATTTGTTAAAATTACTAAAAATACATGTAGCGCTTATTAAAAACAAATTTTTGCACTTATTAAAAATATTTTGTAATAAAAAGGAAAATCATATGATAAAAGAGCATAGTATAATTGCTAATAAACTTAGAGTATCAAGGATGTGTATACATTTCTCAATTAAGTAATTAATTTAAAATTTGAATCGAATATTTTGATATTCGTTAAAATTATTAATAATACAAGTAGAAAAATAAATTATTGCACTTATTGAAAATATTTTGCAATATTTAAAGTAATATTTTCTGTTCATTAGTGTTCACTATGAAAAACACATAAATGTACCTTCTTCTGTGAATTTTTTCTAAAGAAGAAAGTGAAATCGGAGGAAAACTAGAACGTCTAGACCCTTTGCAGATTCGTATATCTGCTTTAAAAGTTTCAACTATATATCTTTATATATTTTAGAGCTAAAAATTTTATATATTCTTCACATTTATCGAACTAAGTGTCTAATAGAAAATATATGTCTTAAAACTTTAATAAAAGAATATCAAATTCCTATGAAATTATAACGAAATCAATTTTACTTTCTTTTGAAAATTTCTAAATCCATTTTAAAATATTCAATTTTCTATTATTTATCTTGGAACAAAATTTTAATTCCACATTTTTCTTAATAATGATAATATATAGATTATATCATTTCATAATAATGATGATATGTAGATTTTAACATTACAATACAATAATATAAAATACCTATAAAATTACAAAAAGGGGAAACAAAATTTCTTTCTTTTTTTAAATTTGTACATCTGTCTTAAAATCCCCATTTCTCCATTTCTGTATTAAAATTAAAACTCACTTATAAATTCATCATATTTCTATAAAAATTTCATTAAATTCTAATTTATCATAATAACAATCTAATTTATCGTGATCTAACAGAATATCTCATTTGAGAACGAAACAAAAATTAAAACTAAAAAATTTCCTAATCGTAAACAAAATTTACAATTTATCATTATTGTTGCATAATACGGTTTATTTTATCGAACGTCACGACTGGCTGCGCATCGATAATTGAACGATACAGTTTCATAAATATGTGCAAGCAATTAATATTCACGTCGCATGTTTTGAATGCTCATCCGAATGTAAATCATGTTATTATAATAGAAACGTTATTGATGTTTTACGTTGCACCGAAATGATTGATGTAGCGTGAACGATAGATTTCTTTCACGCTGTCCCGTAATATATTCCCTTCATCCATATTTACGATTATCCACGACATTTTCAACGTTGACAAGCCCGCGGGTAAACTGCAAGGCGTATTTACAACGCCCTAAGACGAGAGCAGACGCTGAATGAAATCGCGAAATGTTCCGTGAAAGGAGCTACGTTTGCGGGGTAAATCTTTTTGCCACGGGTAGTACATCGATCATTTGCGGAACACGTGTACCATCGGACCGCGAGCGAGCGGACCGTGCGTTTCAACAGATTTAGGTTATGTTCCATTCGCACGTACAATTCGTTTCGAGTTAACCTTCCGTTCGTTCGAAATCAACAACCTTCGTTATCTAACATTGTTCTCTTATTTGAAAACAGAGAATCGTGATGGAATTACGAATATCTCATTTTTCCTCTTTATTTATTTCATTTCTCAACGCGTGCCTTCGCCAATGAGTACCGCCATATTGCATTTCCTAATTCTAATAATTCTAACCTATAACATTGGGTAATTCTTGTGAAGTTTATTTTCCTGAATTACGAATTCGTAATAGAAATTGCTCCATCATTCTTAATTTTCGAAAATCGTGAGTTTTTATAAAAACGAATGATTTTTGGCAAATATTTAGTGTCACGTGAAAAGTAAAAAAGGTTAGAAGGCTTATTTTTATCTTAAAAATTAGGTTATAGTATTCCAAGCACACCAGTGTCCATAATCATAGTTATTCGTGAATATTATTCCTTTGAATATTATAATTGGTCATCGAAATTTGAAAATAAGCTGCAGAGTGTTTCTTACGTTTTTAGAAAAATTCTTTATCTGACACGAATTTGTTAGACAGTAGCGTATTCTGTAGGCTTGTTTGAAGAAGAAACCGTGGAACAAAATTGCCGAAACAGTTTTTATTTCGATTAATTCGAGAAAATGTTCGTCGATAACGAGTGTACGGGATTTCACCGCCTCGCAGCCATTACTCGCTTCTCTAGTCTTGACAGTGCCGTAACTACGAGTAATTGCAGTACCAAATGCAATGAAGCAAACATATGACAGTCTATGAAAAAAAAGAAAGATTTAAATAATTACAGAAATAAAAATAATAAATAATAAAGAAGTTCAAAGAAAACTTTGAAAATTTACTAGATAAAATTTTGTAAATTTAATAGATTGAGAATTTAATAGATAGGGAATATCTTAAACTTATTACTGAATTATATATAACCTATAATTAACTAACAATTAATTAATGAGTAATTTATAATCAACTTATGACTAACTTACAGCTAGTTTATAACTATTATTTCAACTTTGGTACTTAGTTCTTAGCTTGGTGTGAATTTCAAAGAATACTTCATTTTAGATAAAAATTTGCATGAATACAAACCTTTTGAATACATCAGCTTACAAATTATAATTAAATAACAAATTTTATAATTAAACAACATGAATTTTGTCTATTGACTTACTGTACCTATTATTTTCCAAATTATATATTAATTATGTCGTTGTTATTGTAATATAATTCTAATATAATTTATGTTTGCTACTGACCTTCGAATTTATCGTACTTTAAAAACAAAAGAGGAAACAACGATTGCAGAGTACTGTAATTTAACAAAATAAATAACAAAGAATGGTACAATTATTTTATCCTGTCTGGACATTTTTCCCAGAACAATTTCACCATGGAACTTTTCAATATTCCATTTTCCTCTCTGATCTGGCTCAGTTACATTTGCAAATTACGATTTAAATGGCGGAACGTTTAAAATCCATCGCAGCGATTTCTTCTGGCTCAACTGTTGCTCGACTTGGCGCAGCACGAGGAGAGCAATAAGGTGAAAAAACGGGGAGGCTTTTTGAAAAGAAACGAAGCAATAGTTATTCCATGAAAAATCGAAGAAAGGCGAAACGGGTCACGTTCCGCAATGAGAGAGGCTTTCTTTCTTCCGGCTCGCAGTGGATGCTGAAGCCGCGCGTTTTAACGAGCACAGAAATGTTCCACTTTTCCTCCCCACCACTCGCCGGCTTCTTCCATCCCTCTTTGTTTTTCCCTTTCGCTCGTTTCCGTTTCTTCCATCGATTTGTGGAATTTCCCGGAATATTACACCGGGCTTTCGTTTTCCGAGTTTTTCTTCCTCCCTAAAGAGAGATTCTTTTCATTTCTGTCGTCCCTTTCTTACGACTCCTTGTTCGCCTTCATTTGCCTACCACTCTGGAAGATCCTTCAATTGCCCGGCCGATTAATCGATTAAAGATGGACTAATGAATTCAAATTCCGTTGAACGATTCCGAAGAAGGAAATCGGATATGAAGCGAATCTTTCACCCTTAATATCGTTTCGTCAATTTCTACCTCGTTCCATTACCGGCCATTTTTGCTGAAGTAAATTCACGGATTTTGTAATTTCAGATGCGATTAATTGGAAAGGGACGAGCTTTTTAGAGCTACAATTATACATATAGGGATATGGTTCTGATCGGCAATATACGGAAATAAAAGATAGTATTGATTCTAGTATATATATATTTTATTACGAGCTAAGAGACTAGGGAGTAAGTTACAAGCTAAAAGACTATCAATTAAATACGGTATTTACTAGTAGTACTATCGAACTACCTCACTATCCTCCACGCTTCTTCTCTATGCTCACCCGCAGGACTGTCCCAGGACAGCCCTTGCATCCTCATTTAACACTAGAACTAGCAACCCAGTGAAAATGACTTGTCCCAGAATTTTCCTTTTTGCAATCACCGAACATATACACCTGCTTTAAGAATAAAATTGGTATCAACTCATATTAACCACTTGCGGTGGAAAGACGTGCCACGCACGTCGAGATGCTTCTGTTACCGGAACACCAGCGACGTGTTACACACGTCGCCAGGCGATTGTTGCAGAAAGAAGAATGACGTGTACTATGCGTGGCTGAAAAGAAGTCATCTGAGAAACTTGTAGGACCGAGTCCCCACCAGTCCAACCATTCTAACGTCATAGCAGAAGTAGAGTAAAACGCTTCTCTTATTGGTAGAACTGATCCCTTCTTATTAGCTCGGTCATAGAACACCATGTGACAAAGAAAGCGAATGAAGCAACGAGACAAAGCGAGACAGACGCAACAAATAGATGCAAGAGCGTAGACTCGTCCCAAAAGCATATCAACTTCAGATTCTTCCGATGAAGACATGGTCTGACAATAAGACTCTGTGAACTTGGAGTACCTATGAGGGAGCTAGAAGCTGTCAAGTCAGCATAGGTCCTAGAATCAAACAGATTTTTCATATTTGTAGGAAATATCATGTAGAGACGGATTGGTGGTTGTGTATATATTCATTTAATAATAAATTAACAATGTGTGAGTGATGATAAACATACGAATTATCTCTTTACACGAATCTATATCGATTCTTAACTTAAGACAGCGATCAAATGCACGACTCAATAACAACTCAGTTTGCAACAACTAACTGCTTACAACTAAAACTGTGTACATCGAACTGTCTACAATGAACTCAACAACAAGAACTGTCTACTAAGAATTGTGTATAATGAACTGTCTACCAAGAACTGTGTTCCGACCACTCTTAACCTTCTTTATATATCTTTCCCAACATGTACACGTATTCTAATGCCTCCCTCAACATGACCAAATATGATCATGCTAAGGGCCTGACGCATCACCCGGGGTTTTCCGACCGACCTAGCCTTCGAATCCTCGGTGACTTTCCAAGCTAAAGTTACTATGCGTGGCTGAAAAGAAGTCATCTGAGAAACTTGTAGGACCGAATCCCCATCAGCCCAACTATTCTAACATCATGGCAGAAGTAGAGTAAAACGCTTCCCTTATTGGCAGAACTGATCCCTTCCTATTAGCCCGGTCATAGAACACCATGTGACAAAGAAAGCGAACGAAGCAACGAGACAAAGCGAGACAGACGCAACAAATAGATGCAAGAGCGTAGACTCGTCCCAAAAGCATATCAACTTCAGATTCTTCCGA
>NW_016909689.1:450903-510271 GCF_001483705.2 Eufriesea mexicana
ATCTTAAATTTTAAATCAATTTTCATAAATGATGTTAATTATTATTACTTTTGTACTTCTTTACTTTAGAAATCTTTGAGCTATTGTCATCTAATTCCTTATCCGACTCACTGCTTTGTGTTTCCAATTCTAGGTCTTCAGTTGCGTCTTCTATTATTCCATCTTTCGTCCAATATTCATGTTCCAGTGTTTCTACGTTGTATATCGTCAATAGGTCGTCCTCAGTTCGCGACGATTAATGACGAACCAAATTTCTTGAGGAACGTTGTGTTTATAGTTGACTGTATTTTATGTAATAGTTCCGGATAACTCTTCTGAACCCTTCGAATGTTATTGACTGACTGACTGGTACTGACCTAACTAACTTGTGCGATGCACGATCTTTCGGAGCCCACGGTTTCCAAAGGGAAATCGGTTTTCCCATTGGTGGTTGGCAGGACCGAGGGTGGGCCCTCGGTCCGCGAATCAGATGCCCCCAAAGAAGGGAGGACCGTCTTCCACGACCAGGTCTGCCGGTGGAGGAAGCCTCTCTCTCAAAGGGGGTTGCTGGTGGGTCACCCGCACATTCGTGATCTTTCCTGAAGGACCCATTACTTTATGGCTCTGAAAGTCGCGACATCGCACATGGCCTGGTCCCTTTCTTTGCAGGCCTATTGTCAGCCAAATCCTAAGTGCTGTTGCCTGCTTTCTAACATTAATGGCTAAAGAAAGCCTCGTGTCCGGTGACCCGAGGGAAATAAAGAATTGTTTGAAAATGCATTGAAAATGAAGATAGAAAGGACACGGAACTTGAACTAAAACAGCAATTAGAATCTGGCTGCCAGAAGACCCTAAAGGTCTTCTGGGTCTATTCTAACCAAAGAGCCGAACGAAATACGGGAACGACATTCCAAGGCTTAACATACGTGTTTACAAAATCCTTTCCTTGAGACGCGAATGAAATATACTGTTGAAGTCCTCCTGCCTCACGGTCATTGATGTCGTGCTGGTCGCAAGGTATCCCGTTGGCAGTATAGCTACTTAGAAGGGACGGTAGGAAAAGGGAGGGATGCGTTTCGTCCCGGGCCTGCTAGTGGACTCATCAGTAAGGCTACCCTAGCAGGCCCAATCTATTTTAACATACGTTTATTACGCCAGAAACTAGATACAATAATGTAGAATACCAAAAGAAATCGCGAATCGGCTATTGCCAACAAAACCAAATTGTAAACCGATCGATATCTTCTAGAAGCAAATCGAATAGTTATTCTATATAACAAAATTAAGTTGCGCGACTCCACTACGGGGAGGTGAAGCGTAGGTTAAGGAAAGCATAAAAGCGTGGTCCTTGACAACCGAAACAGAGTCCTTGGAAATCGGTTGTGACCAGCACATGCGTGAGTCGCTTGGTGTTGGAAAGAGAGTTTTAAAAGAGTGCGTCTTTGTGTGTTTTCGCTATCTTGGTGTTCTTTCCCTGAGTTAAATCAGTTTACGAGTTTTGAGTTTGTGTTATTGTGTTCTTGTTCTTTCGACAATTTTCGGTGTCTCAAGACCAGTATTTGCCATCCTGCAATAATATACATATAAAGGAACCAAAACGTACAAAAGGGGTACAAATGAAAACTTAGACTATGAGATCGATGGCTCCAGCGTGAAGCACTCGCGATCTAAAATCAAACTTAATCTACCGCGCTTATTGCTATAGGATAATGTAAACTTGGTATTGGTATATTGGTACTATAGCCATTGAATTAATCTATTCCCTGATCAGATAAATTCTATAGCAATCCTAGAATGATCAATGGATAGATTAATTATGGTTAGAGATATTAATAATTGACAATATAATAAAAGTAGTAAAAGTAAGAAAAGGAATATTAGAATGAAAATAAAATCGTAAACAAAGGTGAGAATTTTTAAAAAATTTTTATATTAATTTTCATTTGAAATTTCATGCAGAAAATAATATTTGCTGTATTAAATTTACCACTGGATTGCATTTTATGTGCAATTATTTATCAGGTAAAGTGCTTAGAAAAATAAAAAATTTGTTTTTTTATTGCTGGATGAAAAATGAAATTTAGTTTAAATGTTAATGTTCAGTCATACATAATTCATGCCATAAAATGGAAGATATGGTTATTATGATTATTGCGTAATGCTCGTGAGTTATGCTGTCTCCTAAAATATATTTATGAATGTACCATTTAAAGCGTTTGGAAAAGTTTTTACGTGTCTTTAATCTACTTTCAATCTTATTCTTCAAACGTATACATAAAAAATCCATTTCAAAGTTCGAATATAACTTTACCTTGCACCTATGATTACGAAATGCGAGAAATGTGTTACATAACCTAACTTTTCGCCTATTCTAGTACCCATTGTAAGGGATTTTATATCTTTCTTATTTTAAACTCAGTTTGTATTAAATTTTTAAACTTTTTGAATTATACTAACTATTTATTTAAATGAACAATGTTGAACAGAGGAAAATTAGTTTTGAAAAATTCAATATTTGTCTTACAATATCTGAAACAGGAAAATAATTCTAAAATCCATATGTGATATTTGAATTGAAAATTCTGAAATTTATAATATTCTTGAAAATTGGTATAGTTAGATGGAATATTAAAATTCAACAATCATTTTATCCGATTTTTTTAATACAAGTTTTGAAGTAAACATATGTAGTACAATTAGAAGATGAATATGATAAATTTAAATATAGTATCATAGACACCATAATCCAAACTTTAATTACTACATAGTAAGCTATGTAATATGTATTGTTAAAAGTATCTTATAATAATATACAACAGTATACAATTTCATAATACAGTACAATATCTTATATTGTAATTTTTACATACAATATTATTTATTGGAATACTCACATATATACAATATTATTTTTTATAATATTCATGTGCATACAATATTATTTATTAGAATACACATATACACATAATATTATGTATTACAGTACTCATATACACACAATATTATTTATCATAATATTCACGTACATACAATATTATTTATTACAATACTCATACGCAGAATATTATTTATTACAATACTCATATACACACAATATTATTTATTACAGTACTCATATACACACAATATTATTTATCATAATATTCACATACATACAATATTATTTATTACAATACTCACATACACACAATATTATTTATCATAATATTCACATACATACAATATTATTTATTACAATACTCACATACACACAATATTATTTATCATAATATTCACATACATACAATATTATTTATTACAATACTCACATACACACAATATTATTTATCATAATATTCACATACATACAATATTATTTATTACAATACTCACATACACACAATATTATTTATCATAATACAATATTATTACACACAATAATACATACATAGTACATACAATATTATTTATCGCAATATGCACTTACAAACAATGTTATTTATTATAATACTCATATACATTCAGTATTATTCATTATGACACTCGCATATATAAAATATTATTTATCGATACAATAACATTTCATAATACAACATTAATAATACTTGAACATACTTCACAATATATTTATGTAATATTTAATATAGTATATTTATTATATTATATAAGCATATAAATTTTGTACAGCACGCAATTCTAATTAAGATATGTATCTAAATACCGTGCACGTGGCTATTGTTGACTGTGCTTTAGAAACGTACCTCTAGATAATTACAAATCCCATCGAATTGTGTTCCGATAATTGCCGAAGCAGAGATAGCTCTAGACGCAGGGAGGCATGCTTCTTCAGCTACTAAATCATGCAAATACTAATAATGGCACGGACGAGGCGTCGGATAATTGAAATGTAAACATCTAGCTTGCTCTTGAGGAGGAGTTTGATGGTAGGCTCAGTCAGTCTTCAGCCTGCTCGAACCATCGACGCAGCGTTGGGCTAGAGCGAGAGAATGATCGTGAAACGAAGCAGAGGGAGCGAGAGGAAGCCAACGAGACTTTGTACTGTGACGTAATATCTGAATATCCTTTCCTGTATGAGAGCGTGCCTTTCTCTGATAATATGCAAAACATGCGGCAACCTAATATTGCAAACAATGTTTCACGAAATAGCTAATAAAACTGAAAAATGCACAAAAATGTCCGAACGCTCGCATTTGTTATGTTTCTCAAGTAAAATGTTTGAATTGACGCATTTAAAATGATGTGATATGGTATGTATAGTGAAAAGAAAGTTTTAGGATAATCTCGGTAAAATTAGAAAAGATTCGATGATATATGTGGTATTTACAGTACGTTAATTGGAGATATAGGTCGTGGTGGCGCTAGTGTGTTAAGTGCAAAGTCGTCTTAGGACTTACAGCAGCTACTGTAAAACTTATTCAAACTTTTTACTCTTTAATTAATCGCGTTTTTGTCTATTATTGTATATTACATCGTGTAATTTAATTTTTGTAATAAATATACTATAAATATTGCATATATCATTGAATTATTCTCAATTTTATTTATATAATCTTGGGACTTCTCTCTTGCTCTAAATACCATATTGTTTTAAATTAAGCTTCAAATATTAAAGTATATCGACTGTTGCAGTTCTAAATTGTTGATAACTGTTTAAATGAAGAACTTTATAAATATTAATAATTATTCGTTACTTACTTTGCTTAATTTAGTTCTTGCTTGAATAAATAAATGCATGCTCATTCTGATTAACATATTCTACTTTAAAGTACATATATAATTATACAATTTCATATTTAAAAATTTGTTAATTTTAATTCATGCGAATGATTACATTCTTGTTCGGGTTTGTTCATTTAGAAAGATTTAAATATTTAAATTATTCATAATTAACAAAATTTTCAACAAATTCATTTGAATGCAGTGACAAAAGCATTCTCAAATAAAATTATTGGAAGTATGCCACAGATTTTTTAAACCACAAATGTTTCAAACAATTTTATAATATTATTTACATACACTGCTTCATTTTTAGAAAAATCAATATCAAACATACAAAACAAAAATACCATTTTCCATATATAATTTTATTACGTCATTTTGATATTAAAAGAAAATCGTGTTTCTTAAATACATCTATAAATAATAATTAAAACGATAAAAATTATTAACATAACATATATCTTCATATAAGAATAAAACTATAATTTTAAAAATCGTGTTTCCAAAATAAAATATTTATTATTACTATTTTCATAATATGATAGAATCATATAAATATAGTCATTATTTCGTAATAAACTAAAAGCTTAATTATTTAATTTCCACAATTGTCATTTCCATTTTAATAAAAATATATTTATTTATGCGGAGGAAGTACATAGAAGATATATATACACAGGAAAATTAAATATTGTGAACTATCATTTAATCACAAAATTACTATTTTCCTACAATCAAGTATACCTAACAAAAAATGAAACCATTCCGTTAATTTCATTTATATGGTAGAAGAATTATGCAAACCAGAACTCAGTTTCTTTCTACGTTTCGTGTAAACTTCGCAAATGAATGTTCCCATTACGTTTCCGCGTTTTTTCCTCGAATGTTTCCTGTTTGCTAAAGTGAACTAGGGACTATTTTTTGAATGAAAGCTACAGCACAGAGGCAGCAAATGGAATACTTAAAACAAAGGCGTCAGATGTTAAAGTAGAGTGTAAAAAGGAATTTTAACCGTCTTACGACATTCTCTTAACGCATTACAACGAAATTAAATTTCTATATTTTTCTCTCAGTACTTCCATTATTTTTAACTGTTTATTACTGTACTGTACTTTATTGTTCACTGTTTTATAATTAGTACTAGACTCTTAGAGAAAACATACTTGACCTCCTTATACCACAGTATTCTGAGGACATCATGTGGATGTAACATCATGCACATGAAAAATTGCAATAGCAGTTCTCGTACAGTAAAACATTTTTATGATGCTGAATTTTTATATTTTTAGAATCCAAAATTAAATCTAAAATTATATGAAATTATTTTAAAGGAGGTAAATATATTTTTACCACTTTGGTGGCTCTAATATTAATACTGATTGTAATAACAATTCTCATACAACAAAACATTTTTATGACACCAAATTTATATATTTTTAGAATCCAGAATTAAGTCTAAAATTATATTAAATTATTTTAAAGGAGGTAGATATATTTTTACCACTTTGGTGGCTCTAATATTAATACTGATAGTAATAACAATTCTCATACAACGAAACATTTTTATGACACAAAATTTTTATATTTTTAGAATCCAGAATTAAATCTAAAATTAAATTAAATTATTTTAAACGAGGTAGATATATTTTTACCACTTTGGTGGCTCTAATATTAATACTGATTGTAATAACAATTCTCATACAACGAAACATTTTTATGACACCAAATTTCTATATTTTTAGAATCCAGAATTAAATCTAAAATTAAATTAAATTATTTTAAAGGAGAAAGATATATTTTTACCACTTTGTGTGGCTCTACTATTAATAGTGATTATAATAACAATTCTCATACAACAAAATATTTTTATGACACAAAATTTCTATATCTTTAGAATCCAGAATTAAATCTAAAATTAAATTAAATTATTTTAAAGAAGTTAGATATATTTTTACCACTTTGGTGCCTCTAATATTAATATTGACAGTTTAATTATCACGATGATCATTTTCAAGTGTAGATGATAAATTTTCTTTGCAGAAACAAGTATGCAGAGACTCGCAAATTAGAAACAGACTTCGCGTAGAAGCTATAGAACTTCTGAAGATATTGCACGTAAACGTCGATAATTAAACGCGACCTCGAGCTTCTCCAGAGATTGTTCTTCATAGTTCCTTCATCTTTCATTATTGCTGGGCTCCCTTTCTCAGGAATTGGTCTTCTTCTGTTTCAATGGAGATTGCTCGTATTTATTCCCTTTCCTTGGAAATTCTATGCATTCGAATGAACATTTTGTTGGATGCTTCGTTTCATATTTAAATTGCAATATAAATGTTATCACAGTAATAATATATAAAAATAAGAAGAATATTTAGAATATTAATTTAAATATTAAACTATAATTTAAGCACTGCACTATTTTATTATTAAATTATAATTTTAATATTTTACTATTTTATTATTAAACTGTGACTTAAATATTTTATTCATAAAGTGCTATTTAACAAAAGTTTTTACTACATTACTGGTATTCAGTAAATTTCATTTTTATTTCGTTAATTCTTTACACTCTAGAGGCTCCTTTCAATTGCCATTTGATAAAATTTCGAAGATCGGTATTAAATAATATATCAAATTTAAGATAATGTAACGGTGTACGAGGTATCGAAATCAAATAATTGTACGTACTAATTACTATACTATTTCTTATTCACTGGTCAAAAAAATATCGTTAACTTCATAGCAGAAAATCTTCAAACTTCTCTTTTGTAATCAAAAAATCGTCGAGTGCAAAGGGTTAATATAAATTTTTAATTTCAACGAAATATTTTGCAATATTATTATTACAATTTAAACAAAATATTTTCGAAGCTTTGGTTATAAAAATTTGTTCTTTATTCCAAATCAATTTCCTTTGTCTTAATTTTGTCTACAAAATTTTATCATGAAATTATCAGGAATATTTGGAACATCATGGATTTCACAAATGAATCACTCTATACGCACTACTTCAATTTACAAACGGGATATTTTAAATGACACGACAGGAGAAAATGAAAATAAATCGAAGTAGGTAATTTATACGTAATTTTATAATTCCGCAATATAATATTTCACGAAAACTGCAGAATCCTCTTTGTCATTTATATTACAAAATTATGCGCTTCAAAAGAATTATTATACAGTCATCTATATGCATGAAACGTCTGCTTCCGTAAAATTCTCAATTTCATAATACCACGTGGATTCCTCGCAAAAATCCTCTAATTAAAATTCGCATTTTCCCCAAACTAATTTGCCACCATGCCTAGATCATTAATTCCCAAATTTTCCCTCGTCCGCATCACCCAGAACTGTCTGCGCGTCTAACGTTGCACAATGACATTCGAAACCATGAACTTAGGAACTAGAGTCTGGCCAAAACTAACAATGTTTCATATTTCACTCGTTCGTGTGTCATTTCACATTTTCATTTTCCCATTTAGCTCTTTGCGCTGCGCTCTTTAATGGCCCCCCCTCGTTACTGCTGAAACTTTATCTTCATTATCCACTTTGTCCAGGTACGATGTACCCATGACGAAACAAAGATTACACCTGGCCAAATAATCGACATGATGTCAATTAATCGAACCCGTCACGAATCCCTGTTATTCGAATTATCACTGACAACGGATCATTATTACTTGCTCGTTTTCCATTAATCGAATGTATATAGAATATTTATAAAATTATTCGAAATAATTTCGAGCACCTTTTTAGGTTGGCAAGAAAGTAATTTCGGTTTGCATCAGTAAATAGTGTTATGCTTGTTTAGTTATTCTTTTGTCAATGTTAGAATTGTTTTCTTTTGAGATGTGGTAGTCGATACCTTTAGGTTGCTATTTCGTGAAATTCCGCGTAATTTCGTTTATAACTGTCAGTTCACGGTCAGTCTTAACATGGAGTGCAAAAATAAGCATTTTCGACACATTTTACTTTTTTATTTTCATAAAGGCAAGAATGCGGCTGAGGCTCGCAAAGAGATACGAGAAGTTTATGGCGTTGATTGTTTAACAGAACGCACGTGTCAGAATTAGTTTAAAAAATTTCGTGCTGAAGATTTTTCACTGAAAGATACCCACAACGTTCTGGTCGACCTTCTGAGATTTACGCACTTGGTTAAGTTTTTCGCAGATAAGGACCAGAAATTCTACGAGCGCGGGATCACGAAGTTACCAGAAATATGGTAAAAGGTCATCGAATAGAATGGAAGATATTTGACCGATTAGAGTTCTTTTACTGTATGGAAAAAATTAAGTTTTATTTCACACTAAAGAACCAAAAGTACTTTCTTGCCAACCCAATACTTGAAATTTATTCAACAACATTGAATGAAAATTGACAGTTAGTGCATTTTGAATATAACCGCTAATTAGAAGATACTTTGAAATAAAAAGTGCCCCATTGATCGATTAAAAATTTGTATTAGAACATCAAAAATATATTAAAACAAATCTTGCATCTAGCGGTGCATCTCACTTGACGTCCTGAGCGAAACACATGATTTCGGCGTGGCAGTCAAAGAATTAAGTCAAAGTATGAATCGAATATATGAATATACTTCAACATCAAGTAAATACTTTCATGGAGAAAGAATTCCCAAATACACGCACATTTTCTACATTCTGCACCAGGATTTCAATACCTTGCTAGCTATAGTTCTCTCCAACTACAAACTCTATATAATCCTGTCTGTTGATAATATAAACAGCGTCATTTTGCCATTAATCGGGACCATTGTTAGCTCGAGTAACTTACATCCTCGCTGTATCTCAACAATTTCACTTTCAGCTTGCACGCTATGCAGAGCTCGGGAATTTGCATATTCTGCTCATTCCGCCCGACTCCAGCTTTGATACTCTTGAAATCTGTACTCCTGTCATAGCAGTAGGATAGGTTGCATCGACACTTTAATCTTATCCCGTTGTCCAAGTTTATTAAGCCGTGCCTCTTTATCATGCGATGCCATGCAATCCTATTTGTAGATCAGACACTTCCAGTGAATAGCAAAAGTTGCTATCCGCTATCTGGCTACCTATCTGTATTTATGCTATGTTGGAGAAGATGCACCTGTTATTGTGAGTTCGTTGTATAACAACCGTATACTTATTATAAAATTATAATTTACACGCGTCTTATATCCTAATTCTTCACTCTCACGCTTCTTATAACAAACTGAAACGCAAAATTCTCACGTCCCGCGAAAAATGGCGGAAAGAGGGGTATCGCGGGGCGACTATTAGCGTCGGTATTTATGGATGATAGTTCTCCTAGCCAGGCAAAAGTCATATTTCGAGGTGGCACTAAATATGTCCCACCTTGCATTACGGTGCATCGAAAAGGTGGGACACTTTTAATCCTAGCGTGCCCCAAAAAGTGAAATTTACTTATCACAACGTGGACTCCTATCTAAGTAACTCTATCTAGCACACAGTCCTATTATACCTGCTATTGCAACCCCTTTTTATTTCGCCACTAGTAAGATTAAAACTTGACCAAAATTCGGTCACCTGTTTCTGAAACACTGACATCTTCGGACCAACTGCACTACTATGCAATGTTCATCAAGGATTCCACGCTGCAAAGTTAAACGAGCTTTCCTCGAAAAGAATCGTCAGCAATATCTGGAATTAAAACAGCAGATCGCTGTTTCGAAGGAAGATTCGCAGTAATTACCCCTACAAAGGCGTGCACTCGCGCGGATGATCGAACACTGCTCTAGTCCCCTGTGCTAGGCTCCCTGAAAGAAGGAGCCAAAGGACAGCGTATGTGTCGGTGTTTTAGGGGTTCCATGGGAAGTCGCTAATTACCGAGGTTTGTCTGAGTCGTTACAGTGGCTATTGGCCCGCTTCTTTTACCTTCAACCGACTTCCATCTCTTCGGCTATCCGCGCCCTTTTGCGGCGGCGGGCCGGCTCTGCATTCAGAGCAGCGACGCGAAACGAGAAAGGCCAGGTTTCTGTCTCAAGCGTGTTAATTAGACGCGCCTTTGTTTCCTCGCAAGGAACCCGAACGAGGCAAATATGAACGACGAGGCGACCCTTGAATTTTGTCTCTCGCTTCATATCGCCACTGTCGACTCCACGAATTATTTATGCCTTGGGATTGCACGCAGGTTTCATAAGGGGAATCAGTCGGCGTTTTAGGTATAGGTGGGCACAGGTACGCGCTGCGCAGGGATCCGGAGAGTGCGCGTGAAAGGAATGCGGGTCTGATCGTTGCAGTCTGATAGATCTTAGCTAACGTAATCTTAGCTTCACGACGTTACTGTTTCGTTGTGAAAAACTGTACATTCGGGAAAAACTGGACCTTGGTGAGTTGGTGTATGTGTACAGTGTTATGGAGAAAAAAATATTTGATTTTTGGAGATTTATGTAGTCATATTAAACACTTCGTTGAAGAGGTCAGTGGTTGAGGATGGTTTTTGAGATAGGTGGTCGAATTTTGGTCCAGTTCTACTCTTGCTGGTGATAGAAAAGGGTTGTAATGACAGGAGTTTAGGTTCAGATACGTGAATTTATATAAAAATTACAGAAAATTGTCAAGACTCGTTCAATTTTGACATACTTCCTTCATTAAGCAATTACAGGTGACATTTTGGTTATCCAAAACGCATTTCTTTAATCTAACACCCTTGATCACGTTATAATATGTTACACTTACTGGGGAACCTAATAAACTGTCAATATTACTTAAAAATTAAAGAAAATTGACAAGAATCCTTCAATCTTGCTTTACTTTCATCACTAAACGAACACAAGTACCATTTTTTAATTATACTTACTAGAGAATTATCAGCCAACCTAAGAAGCTCTCAATATTACTTAAAAATTAAAGAAGATTGACAAGAATCCTTCAATCTTGCTTTACTTTCATCACTAAACGAACACAAGTACCATTTTTTCTACCCAACATCCTCAATCACATTACAAAATGTTACACTTACTAGAAAATTATCAGCTAACCCAAGAAACTGTCAGTATTATTTAAGAATTGAAGACAATTAACAAGAATCCTTGAATTCTGCTATATTATCATCATCAAACTAGTACATATACTATTCTCATCACTTAAACCCCATTTTCTCCATTCAACACCCAGGATCATGTCACAGGATATTGCAGTTACTAGAAAATGATCAGCCAACCTAAGAAACCCTCAATATTACTTAAAAATTGAAGAAAATTTACAAGAATCCTTGAATTCTGTTATACCCTCATTATCAAACAATAAATGCCATTCTCGTCACCCAAATTCCATTTTCTGTACCCAACACCCTCAATCATGTCACAGGCTATTGCACTTACTAGAAAATGATCAGCTAACCTAAGAAACTGTCAATATTACTTAAAAATTAAAGAAAATTGACAAGAATCCTTGAATCCTGTTATACTCTCGTATCTCAAGCAACAAATGCCATTCTCATCACCCAAATTACATTTTTTTCTACATAATGCCCTCAATTACGTTATAGAATGTTACACTTACTAGAGTATTATCAGCCAACCTAATAGGCTGTCAATATTGCTTAAAAATTAATGAAAATTGACAAGAATCCTTGTATTTTCTTATATTCTTATTACCAAAAAACTACAAGTGCCATTCTCGTCACCCAAATCTCATTGTCTGTATCCAACACCTTGAATCATGTCACTGGCTATTGCACTTACTAGAAAATGATCAGCCAACCTAAGAAACCTTCAATATTACTTAAAAATTGAAGAAAATTTACAAGAATCCTTGAATTCTGTTATACCCTCATTATCAAACTATAAATACCATTCTCGTCACCCATATTCCATTTTCTGTACCCAACACCCTCAATCATGTCACAGGCTATTGCACTTACTAGAAAATGATCAGCTAACCTAATAAGCTATCAATATTACTTAAAAATTAAAGAAAATTGACAAGAATCCTTGAATCCTGTTATACCCTCATATCTCAAACAACAAATGCCATTCTCATCACCCAAATTACATTTTTTTCTACATAATGCCCTCAATTACGTTATAGAATGTTACACTTACTAGAGAATTATCAGCCAATCTAAGAAACCCTTAATATTACTTAAAAATTAAAGAAAATTGACAAGAATCCTTGAATTCTATTATCTCGTCATGAAACCACTACACATGCCAGTCTCATCACTCAAACCCTATTTTCTCTACCGAACTTTCTCCACCCAACACCTCGAGTCACGTATCTATTATACTCTCGCCATGAAACCACTACACATGCTAGTCTCATCACTCAAACCCTATTTTCTCTACCGAACTTTCTCCACCCAACACCTCGAGTCACGTTACACGACGTTGCAGTGGCTGTAGAATATTACCTAAATAATTCCAATCGAAGGTTGTAAATTTCCATAATTGACGCGGCCTGACGGAAATTACTTTCGCGCGGTTCGCAAGAAAATGGCGGCCGCACATCGCCTGCATGTATCACGGTAACGCACGGGAACCGTTCTAATTAATCGAATTACGTCGAGACACGGTGCCCGCTGAGCGTAATTAGAATTTTATTATCAGGATGCTCGGTAGCGCATAAATCACGGGTTGTTCGCGATCGGTGTTTCTGAGGGGCCAGGCATCGAATGTCGGGGTTGCGTAATTTGTGGCTAACGAAACGCCGAACCGTCGAGCGTTAGAAACCAGCTCTCCGCGAAACGGAGATTAATTTCCTGATTAAGCCAGCCGACTCCATTTCTGACGTCGTTCCTTCACTGTTTCCCTTTTCACGATCTTTATCGAGGAGAAGGGGCCTCGATCGCCGGCTGGAAATTCCAGCCTGCGCGAGACGAACGAGAAAAATGATAACGAATGACTTAATTAGCAGCGTCGTAATCAACTCCCGAGCTTATTGAGAAGCGATTCATTACCGTCCCTTTGGCATAACAGCGTGTCGGCCATCGTTCCCCGTCGTTACGTCCTCCTGCACCCGTTTGGGTTTTCTGCGCCTCTTTGCCATGCAAGGCCGGAAATTTGCATTTGTTATTAACGGATTAATAGTGCTTTTTTGCCATTTTGCGAACATGTTTATGGTATGTAAAGCTGTATCGAGTTGTACAGCTAGGATGAGCATGCGATTATAGGGTGCATGTACGGTACGTGTTTTATGCTGCTTTCTGGAAAAAAATTAAACGTCTTGGGCGAGTTCCAAGGATGTTTTTATTAAATTTATCAGTAAGGTATTAAAAATTGTTTGCGAATTTTGGATGAAAATTAGTATCGCATTTTCCTAGAAATTATTGATATTAAAAACAGTTACTGGTATTGATTCAACTGCAAAGATATATTGATATTTTCATTTTTGAAATTGAGGAAATATGAAATGTGCAAGATCTTAACATTTGTTTATTTATAATTTCTTGCATCTGAATTTTTTACTCCATGTCATTTACTGCTTGTGTCATATTGCTTATATTAAATTAGTTTTATTATAATTCTTTATTACAAGTATTAGTATTATACTTGTGAATGTTGGTTTCACATGTGCGAATGCGAATGAGTTTGAATAAGTGAAAGTCACTTGCGATAATATTAATATATGAGCGAGTGCACATATTATATATAGTATGAATGATGTTTCAGAAATTGTTTAATAGAATGTGTAAGAATAAAACAGTTATGTGAGAATCATCAAAGGGGAAACATGGGTATGCAACGGTTAATAAGAGTGAGAAAGAGAGAGAGAAGAATTTTCTAGAAAATGTCAATGAATTTTTTGGTTTAAAACAGTTTACTGTGAGTTGTTTTCATTATTTAAATATTTTTATCTAAGTATTGTAATGTGTTAACTATTAAGAAACGGAGAAGATATTGTTAGTGGTGGATGAAATATTAATAACAATAAGAACAATTCTTATTTAATTACAGCAATTACCAAACACAAATGTTAAGTTCAAATATAATTAATTTATCACATTCACATGCTCACACCTCTTCTCACTATTAAAACTCAATTGCAACTGACCTATGCCAAATCACTCCCGTTTTTGTTCTTTCTTCTTTCATACATTACACGACATACGCAATTCACACAACACCTCAATTATTACACGCATACTCATTTATCACAATAACCTGTATTCGTTAGATATTGCTATCCCCTGCATATAGAAATATAAGTATTGCTTGAGATAAATGAGAAACGCTGTTTCATATTGATAATTAATTAAAACGGATATGAGATGATCAAGTATGCACATTTAGAAAAATGATTAAACGTTTTGGATTACCTATAAGTTTACAATAGCTGAACATAGCTTACAGTATTAAAATTGTGTTAAAAATTTAAATAGAAATTTCTATTTACTTTGTTAGTGGTGAATGAAATATTAATAACAATAAGAACAATTCTTTATTTAATTACAAAGATTATCAAACAAAAATATTAAGATTAAGTGAAATTAATTTATCACAATCACATGCTCACGCCACTTTTCGATATTAAAACTCAATTACAACTGACCTATGCCAAATCACATCACCTCAATCATTATACGCATAGTCATTTACCACAATAATCTGATTTCATTAGATATTGCCATCCTATGCATACTTGTTCCACTCATCCCTTTTTAACAGACATTGCTCCTTTATTATATCAACACAAATATATTTAAAAATCCGTGTAGCTATTACCACACATTTTAATATTACACACATAGTCATTTACCACAGTAACCTGAATTCGTTAGATATTGCCATCCTACGCATACTTGTTCCACTCATCCTTTTTTAACAGACATTGCTCCTTTATTATATAAACACAAATTTATTTAAAAATCCGTGTAGCTATTACCACACATTTTACCAAAACTTTTTCTATAGATATTAATTTAATCTGAAAGGTAAATAGTGCTTGGAATAAATAACAAACGCTGTTCCACAGTGATAATTAACTAAAATATTGTATCATATATATTTTTAGAAATAATATCAATCGTCTTGGTAATTGACATTAATCAATCTGTTCATAGCAATTATTAATTTTTAGATTTTAAATTAAACTAAATTGAGAAGAATTGCAATCATTTCGAATATTTTCTTCTCAAAATTGAATAAAAGTTTAATTATAGCACGTGTCTGAAACTCGAACGATTTTAAATTTATTTATCATTCTTATACAGAAATATAATAAGCTTATGGTATTAAAAATTATAGTATTATGGTATTAAAAAATGCCACAAAAATTTCAAAACGGTTGTTATTAAATACGAGTACTGTTAAAACTCTCTACTATTATTTTATTTCAAATAATAAATATTTTATTATTCGGAATTAATAACAAATTTTAGGATGTTCGATGTTAACTTAGATTATGAAGCAATTATTGTTTGAAGTAAACAATCAACTCTGTTATAGCAAATATTAACCTTAGTTACGAAATGACTTGGGACGAATTCTGTGACAGTGAATTACGAGTAAATATTTATTTATAATCATTGGTGGTCTGTTAACGTTTCTATTTATTTTCGGGAAAGTCATTTGAAACATTCACAATGGCGCTTCTGTGTATCCGATTTAAGCTCTTTTCCGAGAAGTGAATTAAATATGAGAGAAGAACAATGCCCGTGCTCTCCATTTTTCAAAATCTGATTTATTCTTGCTCGTATTTACATTGATATAAATCCGTGCAACATTTTTCATTGTTCAATATTTCATTTGGGAGCTGCCATGGCCGAAGCTCGTTATACTCATATTTAAAAAAAAAAATAGAAAAAAAAGAAAAAAGGAATAATCTACGGTTCACGTCGAATAAAAGCATTAAAAATCGATTTCTTTTGTTCCTTTTACCGAATTTACGAGGCAGTACATGATCTCGACGTTATAACGTGAAATACTGAATACACGCTTTTAGTGATTAATAATTAACCTAATTGGAGAACAATATAAATACTTGAATATTTTATTCCATATTAAATTATATCGGAAGTAACAAGTTATATTCGTATTTTCTTTAACATACGTGTACAGGTATTAATTACTATATTAAAATTGACATTGAAAAAAATTATTCATGAAATTTTGTGCATTTGAAAGCAGAACTAAAGCCTTTTTCAGCAGATTTATTTTAAAAATGATTTTACTTTTACATTTTTTATTTTTCGATATCGACATTTCTCTATTCATATTCTCCAGGGATATTGTTCGTGGAAAAATATTGTTTAGAGACCATTGAACCAGAAATCCCATCAATTCGAATGTAGAATATGTTACAAAGCTTCCAAGTTCATTATTGCTACAAATAACAGATATAAATTTGATTACTGAATAAGGAATTAAAAATACTATTTCAATAATTTCAAAGTAAATTATGTTGACAATTCTTGAATATTATTGAGCTTTAAATATAAATAATCAAAATTGTCTTTTAATTTAATCAGCAAAATAATTAATTGTAAAATAATTAATTATTATTTTATTTGTGAACTAATATATTCTGCATATACTTTAAAATCTCCAGAAAAAGATATCAAATTTTTGCGTAATATTGGATACAACAAAAATGTATTGCGAACTCAGGAAATATTTTTACAATAATTAATTATCACTAAAATATTGTATATTAACATTTATATTTTCTTAAAAAAAGGAAATATGACGCTGTACAGAAAATACACGTACACCTAAAAACTTGTGAAACAAAATACTAAATTAAGGAAAAATATTTGTATTAATCACGAAAATATAAATAAACTCTTATTACTATGTAGAGTTAACCTAAAATAATTAACAGTTAATTATCATTAATATATTATATAATAACGTTTGTAGATAAGTATGTTATAATCGAATAAATATATATTGCCAAAGTTCCGTGAAAAAAATAACAAACGATCATAAAAAGAAAATTCTCACTGTTTACATAAAAATTTATATTAACATTATTTTATATAAACATGGACAAAAGCAACAAAAATAATATGCAAAATAAAAAATAAGCGTGTAATAATTGGGGATGTTTTTGGAAAAGAGGATCGACAGGTCCCTACTCCCCTAAATTTAAACTCAATATTCCAAGAATTAAAATAAACAGGAAGTTTTTTGTTTATACACGTACATTATATCTCAATTGAAACTAAATTTTCTGTACCAACCAACCCCATAATTCCCTGTTCTAAAACGCCTTCGATGCATGTACCTAACTACCCAAGTACTGCACCTAACCTCACCCAAAGTCGCTCCTCCCACACCCTCAAATTTGCCCAAAATATCCGATTAAATTTCCCTGCAAACGCACCTGAATAATCAATAACAACACGCGAGAGCAGGCAAGAAAATTCGCGGGGCGAAGACACGTAAGACGAAATAAATGGTTGATCCATGTGCCATAAATCGGCTGATTGGAAAGGAAGGAACGTTCGTTGCGAAAACGGAAGCAGACACGGTAGGAGCATGAACCAGTAGCGATTGCATTCCATAACCGATTATCGGGCAGCGAAGCCGCGAAATGCCGCTAATTACGCGTTTAACAATAAAAAGGGGAAGAGAGTGCAGTTCGAATCCGGCGAAGCTCCCGTTAGTGCGCATGTGCGCCGCCCCCCACCCTTGCCGGCCCGCCGGTGCGCCTCACGCTCGTGTATGCTGCGTCACGTGACTGTGTAGGTTTCACGGGGTGGTTGGAGCCCACGTGGAGCAACACGGTACTGTCAGTCGCGTCCAGCGAGTCATTCGCGTATCACCGGTCGCGATTGGGGTGCTTTCCCACCCGGCTCGCCGGACTCTTTTTCCGCGAGTTTCTAGTGCGTTCCCACGACGTTCGCGCGTGATGTGAGTTGGGTCGCTACCGCGGGGCGAACGCAGACGAGGTAAGATTTCAAGTTTCTAATTTCTCTTCACCGCTGTCACGCGTGTTTATTGGGAATTACGTGCAGTGTTTCTCGAGAGATATCGGCGCGATTTAGGCAACTGTCGAGGATATCGAACCTCGATTATTTCTCAGTTTTCATATGATATGGTAGAGTAGGTTCGAGTTGTGGTGCAGTTATGGTGGAAATGTGTTGTCTGTGATGGTCGAAGCTGATGTTACTTTGATTGGGTGGGATGATAAGTGCAATGTATAACGGATTTTTTGAGGGGGTTTGGGTGAACCGCGAGACTTTATTTTTGATTTCTATTTTTAAATTGGGCTCGAGATAATTCAAAATTGGAATATGTACGAGTGTCGTACAATATAGATGAATGGAAATTTTTGTTGATAATTTGGACCTGGTTAGAATTTATATGAGAATATTATAGATAGACGATTTACGAGGGAAAATTAAAAATAGGAGAGGTTTGACAGGCTGTTTGTGCGAATAAAAATTTGTACCTATAAATTGTGATTTTTATGGTAGTTTATTTTGTGTACAATAAGAAATCACGAATAGACAACTGACAGTTGAAAATTGAGAATAGGGGTTGCATAGGAATCTTTATTAATAATTCATGATTGTTTAAAACTCGTGTGCACATTAAAATATCATACGTTGATAATTCATGATGGAGAAAGGAAAGCAGAAAATTTTTCTCACACAGTTCACGCGAATAGTAATTTTTATTAATAATTCATGATTAATTGTGTGTATATTGAAAAATTACGTGTACACCATTTAAGATAGAAAATTTTTCTCTAGCATTTCATCAAATATATAGATTCATTGATTGCGAGTATAATAAATGTACATCACTCGTAATAAGAAATTGAAGGTAGATGATTTTCCACTGACAGCCCACATGAATATAAATTTTCATTAACAATTCACGATCAATTAAATCTTCTTGGTATACTGACAACTTGGAAATAAATAGAAGAAGCTTAGACAGGGCACGTGAATAAAAATTATTTACAATTAATAAAAATTTTTGTGTATACGTTATAACTGGGTAATTTACAATAAAAAAAAAAATTGAAAATTCAAGATTTCTCATCCAATCTATACAAATGAAAATTTTTATTAATAATTCGTGACTAACTAAAATTTGTATATATATTAAACAATTTGCAACGAAGCATAAAAATTATTTTTTCAAGATGAACGAGATAAATCGAAAATTTTATTAACATCTCATCTTTTGTGCAATGAAAAATTACATATGTGATCTAGAATTAGAGTCAAGAATATGACATATATACAAATATCAGGATAAATAATAAATATATAATACGAAACTGTAAAAATACAAATATATAATACAAAATAGGATAATGGAGATATAATACAAATATACAGGGTGGACCATGTAACACGATCACCTTGATTATTTCTAATTATTTATTTATTGAAGAAACAATACAAAATTACTTTATCATAAATGACAAAATAAAATGTGAAAATAATAAAATAATAAAATAACGAGGAGATGATCACTTTAAATTTTTATCAAGTTAACAATGTTACCAAAGACAGAAAAAATTATGGTTACTGAAAACGGAGTCGATGAGAGTGGTCAAATTAACGGTCCACCCTGTATAATAACAATAAAATAAGGCTTCGTTTTTAAAAGCTTCGTTTTACAGTCTCGAACGCTTGTAAGAGATATGTAAAACGAGGAACGTTTACATAGTAACAAGTACCCATAAATTAAAACAGGAACACAAACACCTAATACGAAAAGTATAAGAAGCATCATCAGTAGTATTAAAAAAAGAAAGAGACACTAAAAAAAGCATAGTGTACAAGCAAAAATAATTTTCTGCATTCTCGCACAATTATCAACACCCTAATCACCCCACTACCAACCCTACCTGCTGTATCACGCAAACATAACCGTTAAACCTCCCCGAAAGCACGCATAAAATCCTTCTTAAAGGCTGGATAAATCAGCAAGAAAATTTTAAGCCACGAAACATGTTCCGAGATTACCATTCGTACATTACCTTAATTACTTTACAATTACAAACGCGGGACCCGCCTCTTGGAATGAAAGTTTCGGCATACGTACCCCACTCGACGATTCCGTGCCGACGCTTTTAATTAAAAAAGAGAATTAAATATAAAAACGAAGGATATCCCGGGCGCGTGACCACGGACAACGAAGCCAATCAATCGGTCCCGATCAACGGGGTATTTGAAAAATTCAACGAGGGGCCAGGCGGGGTGCAGGGGGTGCAGCCGTGTAAAAAGTGTTTTACACACGGCGACCATTCACGCGGGGCCATAAATTACCGACTTTCCTACCCGCTGCGTCGATGGTCCCTTTTTTCCTATTTTTTTTTTTCTTTTTTTCTTCTTTTTCCCCCTTTTTTCGCCACTCCCCACCACGTCCGTCGTTAATTCCTCCTGTCGCATTAATGAGAGGAACCGGCCGAGAATTAATTAGTTTGAGTAACCCGATTAAAAAATAAAAGTATCCGGTTTTCGGGGGGCGGGGGAGGGGGGCGTTTCGTTTATCCACGACGATGTCGCCTTGTCCTTCGCAAACTGACGTCTGGTAAAAATGCATCGAGCACCGCTGGTAAACGGCGAACGGCCGCTAATGACGATTCCGCGATGAAAAAGGCTGGGCCCAGTGGGATTCGCAGGCCCAATAAAAATTCATTACTTTGGCCGGCAGTCGGAATCAACGATTCCACGCGATGCTGAAGAGCGATTTTGTAAATAAACGCGTAATACCGCGTATGGTAAAAATTCATTGCTTTTAGTAAATTGGGTGTGCTGCCAGGGATCAAACGGGAGGAGGTTCGGGGCACGCCGGGTCGATTGATACAGGGGTGTGTGGAGAGGATATCTGTGATATCGAGTCGACGCAAATTTTGGATCGGGAAATGATTGGGGGCTGTTAACCCCTTGCACTGTAACCACGAGTCAGTTTATCATACTGAACCACGCAAAGATGAGTTATGGCACTTTCTCTCCGTGCGAGTAAAATTGTACTTGACGAGCCTCGACGCGAGTGAAATTCGTAGAAATTTTGAAAGCTTGTATAATTTCATCGCGAATGGGATAAACAGGTCTATAAAATATAATTCGGTGAAATTAAATGCTCCTCCGATGCACGATTTTCTATTGTTAACGCTAGGTTTACGGACGCTATCTGTATACCTATTTCTATATATTTGAAACCTGACAGGTGTCTCAAATTGACAGGTAAAAGAAGCCATGTGTCTTTTTTTTAACGATTAGTTTAATTTAAAAATAATTACAATATTAACAGTCTTAATATTAGTTAACTAAATCTGTTACCATCGTATAATTGGAGCAACCCATCCGTCAAATTGACGTGTTTCGTAAATTTAGTGTTAATACTAAACCTGGCATAGCCGACCAAATGACTTGTAAGGTGAAACAATAAAAGAAGATTCTTATACAAATTCTGATTAATTAATTATATGCAAAAATGCCGAAAAGAAGTAATTAAAACGTTAAAGTTGACTGCGGAATTTTGAATAAAAATTTTGAAAATGCTCATTTAGGTCGTGCTTGATTTCGTGTTAAATCGTACTAAAAATGTCGATGATCCATTGTTTCGAACAATTTGTCGAATGATTTGGTGAGGTGCGAGTATGGAGTAAAATAGGGTTGAAAAATTTTGTTTAATAATCAAGTTTTAATAAATTTTTTGGCACGTTGGAAAGATTTGCGAATTTTTAAATGTTTTTTAGTTTCTGTAATATGTGGACTGAAATTAAAAATGAGCTTCATATAGGATTCTATATATTCTTCATTCATGTATGTGTACGATATTTTATCATCCTATATTAAATTTTGATATATTTATTAAATTGAAGATAGGCTTTATACATGATTCGTAAAATGTCTTTTTCACTGTTTTTAATTTTAATTTTAATTTTAATATATGTATCTCTGAAGATGAATTATGCATAAAATCGTACATTATTACTTTGTTTCTTAACTTTTGTCAGTAAGTATATTTAGGATTAAAGAAGATCGTGTTATATCCTGATTTTAATTTTTAAAACAATTTTATATTTGACAATTGTTACCTGGGATAGAGATATTTGCTGTGTACACGAATCTATGCTTTAAATATTTGCTTAAAATTGTATATTATTATATAAAAATTATATTATAAATACTATATGTTAAGAAATATATTATGAACAAATTTCATATAAAAGGAATTTATATTCGTGTGATACAAACTTACGTGTAATTCTTTGGTAAAATATCTAAACCATCTACTATTATACAAATAAAAATATAATAGATTGAATATAACATATGGTATTTCTGCTTAAAATTAAAATTTATGGCCTTTCATTTTAATTCTCATTTCCTATCTATATTGACTAATAAAATAAAAAATACTGGTTGAAGAAAGAAATTTCTTAAAAATAGACATTTGAAATTGAAATTGACAATACGGATATTAATAACATCTTTTCTCACTTTAACAATATTTTCATTAAAAAATTTTCTAAGATATTTACTTATGTATAACATATTCAAAATTTTTAATAAACAATAGGACGCATAGAGGTCCTAAATTTTAAGTCGATG
Source organism: Eufriesea mexicana (assembly GCF_001483705.2). Taxonomy (NCBI): domain Eukaryota; kingdom Metazoa; phylum Arthropoda; class Insecta; order Hymenoptera; family Apidae; genus Eufriesea; species Eufriesea mexicana. The sequence goes on from NW_016909689.1 coordinate 474,094, forward strand.
TTATATATAATAAACGGAGAAATTCTAATTTTAATTTCAGTTTTTGCTTGCTCTACTTTCACGTGAAATTAAAATCTCACTTTCTTACTTACTATTTAATTTCAAAGTACATTAATTCGTAGGTCCAGAAATATGTACACGCGTTTATCACTGTCTCTTTTCTAAATTTTTAATACAGAGGACCAATAACATGCGAAATGTTTCTTTTTAATACTGAATGCTGCTACACATTTCTCTGCAAGACATTTCTAGCATGTCGGCCTTAAATTGATTTACGAAATACTGCATCCAGAGATTCTCTTTAATCTCCGAATGCATGGTCCTCGAAAGTGTATTAATCTGAGACAGTTAATCATGTTCGATACACAGCTAACCATTGAATTTTCGCAGACTCGTGGCGGAAAATTGAAATAATTTATAGATGTTCGTGTTTGTGAAAAACGTATATGTAGTTCGAAGTGTGAGTAAAATTTTCACCGATCGATGATGCATTAAGGTCCAACATAATGCGAGGCACACTCGGAGAATTCATATACATAGCACTGCTATCGGTGACATTCAATTGCGTTCAATGTCGACGTGATGTGTACGACACGTTTCGCTAACGTTCCAATTTTATTGAGCCACTGTTGAATTAAATTTTCCATCGCGAAATATATTGCAGAGACGGGTATAATTGAACAAAAAAAAATCGAAGATGGAAATTTCAAATTCAAGCAATCTCGTCTGGGAATAACGAAGGGTGGCTATGAATGGTTATTTCTTTCTTTTATTATTAATTATTAAGAGTAAAAAATATTAGATTGAAACAGAACATGTGGGAAATAGAAGAAGAAAATTTTGGTGATTTCTGCTTGATCGCAATTAGTATAAATTTTCATTTAATCAAAATTGTTATAAATTTAAATTTAAGTGGAATGCAGCAAAAATTAATTTAATTTATTTTCTTATCGTAATTATGATTATTCGTAAAGTATTCATCTATTTGAAGTGAAATAGAATAATTTTGACGATTTTAGAAATTTTTATGTTATCGTTATTATTTTAAATGCAAAATAATTGTTTAGAATATATGAAAAGGAACAACACAATTTTGAAAGTTTTTATCTTATCACAATTAGTATAAATATTCATTGCCATGGAATGAAATAAGAAAATTTGATAATTATTGTGATTATTATTTTGTTATATTTATTATAAATATAAAATGTTATGGAAATAAAATGGAAATAAAGTAAGAAAGTATGATATGTGAATTAACTATATAATTTCACCAGCTGTTCTTTCAATTTGTTATTAATGAGGTTGTCAATTGACATATTTAACAGATCACCTGTTAAAATATAAATTACAGTGACAGAAACTCGAGAAAATTCAGTTTTAATCGTAATTAATGTGGGACTGGTTTTATGAAACCGATGTTGAGACATGCTCTTAGGATTGATATAAGGCAAAGCGAGTCACGACTTACATGCAGTGAGTACTCGCCTAAAGTGAGAACAGCATGTGAAATTATTTTCACACGATCTATAATCACATGTTTCGAAAGTTGAATATGAAGGCAATATGTTTTATCAGGAAAATATTTCATGTTATTTAATGCAATTTGTTTCTTGCTTATCACTGTATGTAATCATATTATATTATATTTATTATAATTAAACATATAATATGAATTCGTATTACTCCTATATATATATATATGCCTTGTTTTAAATTGTGTGTTTTAAAATTATTTTATAATTGCAAAAGGGGGAAGATTGCTTGAGTCTTTTGAGAAGAAAATAAATTTTAAAGAAATTTGCATATGAAAATTTGTAATTTCGAAGACATTTATTTTATTAATTTGGAATTTTGCAAATAATTTTATTCGTGATGATATGAATTCTTTTGTGTCATTATATATGCTTGCATAATAACTGACGTTTTAATTATTTAATAATATATTAATATATACTAATCAATTAATATCCCACTATTTAATAGTACAAATAGTGGTACTATTTCACAACATGAATAATAATTAATATTCACATTTCATTATAATTAAAATTCTGCTTATAGCGTTATAGATCAAAGACTTTTAGATAAATTAATATTTTTTGAATATTATATGATCACCTAATTACAGTGAAACAATATTTGAGTTGATTATTTAATAACATAAATAATAATAATATACCATTGAAGTAGCATTACAATTACAGCTTTACAAATTATTCAGATTAAATTTAATAATGCAGATCTAACTTTCATTAGATCGAACTCATCATTAATCAGAAGACTGTTCTTTCTTGAAGATGTCCCCAATATAGTTACAGCTTCACGCATATCTATTGTATTATAAATCAAATTTTTGAAATATTTAATATTAAATTTTAAATTTATAAATTTTCTAATTTATTATGATATTATAATAATATTAAATTTTTAATTTATAAATTTTTAATATTTCACAAGTTACTCCATTCTCCAACCCTTAATCTAAAACACACACATACATAAATGAACCCATCACTAAAGCTCTTGTTTTACAAAAGTATCTCCAATATAGTTATAGTTTTACACTTATGTATTGTACTATAAATTGAATTTTTTTATGTATATCAATATTCCACAAATTATTCCATTCTCCAACCCCTAATAAAAAAAAGGAAAAACATATACACACATACACACACAAAAATAAACCCAATTTTAAGACTTTTATTTTGCAAAAATATTCCCAATATAACGATAGCTTTACACATACCTATTTTATTACCAATCGAATTTTTATACGAACATTAATATTTCACAAATTATTCCATTCTCCAACCCCTAATAAAAAAGAAACACACACAGAAATGAACCCAATACTAAGACTTTTATTTTGCAAAAATATTCCCAATATAACGATAGCTTTACACATACCTATTTTATTACCAATCGAATTTTTGTGTGAACATTAATATTTCACAAATTATTCCATTCTCCAACCCCTAATCTAAAAAAAAGAGGAAACGCAAATAAATGAATCCATCACTAAGACTTTCGTTCCTCAAAAATATTCCCAATATATCTATAGCTTTACACAAATCTATTTTATTACCAATCCAATTTTTGTATAAACATTAAAATTTCACAAATTATTCCATTCTTCAACCCCTAATAAAAAGGAAACACACACACAAATGAACCCAATACTAAGACTTTTATTTTGCAAAAATATTCCCAATATAACGATAGCTTTACACATACCTATTTTATTACCAATCGAATTTTTGTGTGAACATTAATATTTCACAAATTATTCCATTCTCCAACCCCTAATCTAAAAAAAAGAGGAAACGCAAATAAATGAATCCATCACTAAGCTTTTGTTTCACAAAAACATCCCTCTCCTTCCATTACGTATGATCATCGCCATTATGCGGTCCATAATCTCTCCCCCTTCGAACCCTCGCGTTCCATATTCATTCAGCTACACGAATATTAAAACACCCCAACCCCGCGCATCCGATCGTCCACAGAAATTGTGTCAAGCAGTCCCTTTGATATTCGATGCAACCCAAAAGACGTCGATATTCGCGTCACCCGTCACCGCTTTTCAGACCATTTTACCACGAGACCAGAACCGCGTGTTCCCGACGCGAGACCAGGCACAGCCGTGTTGCTCCATGATTTTCGCGAAAAACCTTCCCGGTTGCCAGAAATTTCATGTCAATTATGCAGGTTTCAAGTTTCACTTACAGCCAGAGAGGGGGGAGTTTGCGGAAGAAAGTTCTCGTTCCAAAGAAACTTCTGGGTACGTGCCTGGGAATATTGCTTCGTCATAAATTCCCATTTTAAGCCTGCGGGCTGCCTCGTTAATTCCGGAAATCTGGGTCTATCATTAGCATACATTTCTATGAAGCCTTGCCAGGATTTCGAAAGGCGTTAACTGAGTTTCAAAAATAGGGTTACGCAGTTAACGTTTTAATCGAGTGTTTCAATTAGGAGTTACGGCGAAGGGACAAATTGCATCTTTGCTTCCGGGGATTATCAACACGCGGCTAATTTCGTTCGCAACTTGTTCGAGATTTCGCCAATGTCACGCCGACGAATGGTGTAGAGGAGGTGACTGTTGATGAAATTATTCTGTTGCTGGCAAACAGGGATGTAGATGGTACGATAGATTTATCGAAAAAATTGGTTTTTTATAGTATACATTCAGAAGTTAGGCTTCTTTGGGACCAGGGGGTTAGGTATATCACAATATAGAGTATCAGATAAATAAACAAATAATATCGTTTTCTGAGAAGGGAATAAAAGAAGGGGAATTATATTATTGATTTGATTTCCTGATATTATGACAGTATTTTTTCGTTTATAGTCTTTACAGAATCTGAAATATAAAAATTTTTAACTTGGTTAGAATTTTCAAGTAATTTGAAAGTATACATTAAATCGGAAATTGTTTAAAAAAAGAAATTATTTTAAATGTTTTTGGAAGCAAAGGATGTAGATGGTAGGATAGATTTATCGAAAAAATTGGTTTCTTATAGTATACATTAAGAAGTTAGGCTTCTTTGGGACCAGGGGGTTAGGTATATCACAATATAGAGTATCAGATAAATAAACAAATAATATCGTTTTCTGAAAATGGAATAAAAAAGGGGAAATTATATTATTTATTTGATTGCCTGATATTATGACAGTATTTTTTGGTTTATAGTCTTTATAGGAACTGAAATATAAAAATTTCCAACTTGATTAGAATTTTCAAGTAATTTGAAAGTATACATTAAACAGGAAATTGAAGTATGTCGTGAATAAATAAGTAAAATTGTTTTAAATATTGTTGCAAGTGAGGGATACAGGTGGTAGAATAAATTTGTTGAAAAAATTGGTTTTTGGTAGTATACGTTAGAAAGTTAGGCTTCTTTAGAACCAGGGGGGTCAGGTATATCAAAGTATGGAGTATCAGATAAATAAACAAATAGTGTCGTTTTCTGAAATGGGAATAAAAAAGGGGGAATTATATTATTTATTTCATTGTCTGATATTATGAGAGTATTTTTTGGTTTATAGTCTTTATAGAAACTGAAATATAAAAATCTCTAACTTGATTGGAATTTTCAAGTAATTTGAAAATATAATTGAAATAAAAAATTGAAGTTTATTATGAATGGACAAATAAAATGGTTTTAAAGTTCCTAAAGATTTTACATTAAATGTTATATTTGTTTCAAGTACAACTGTAAATAAATAAAATAAAATCTAATTTCTAATCATACATTGACTCATAATAAAATTAAATTTTCATGTTTCAGAATAAAATAAAATTAGAATTACCAACTTGGAATGTGTAATTGAATATACAGCATTTGATGGATAATTATTAAAGCGTTTCGATAAAGATAAATAAGTATAAACAATTACATTTCTATGCCAATATCATTTTTTAATTACTTCAAAAGCAACAACATATTTCCAGCAATTAGGTAGATAAATTATTTAAAACCAGTCCTATTACGCGGTTTTGGTAGTTTTGGTGTGAAATGAAATAAAATCTGGTAATCACGGAAAAGGCTTTCATAATAATCACAATAAACATTATAATATAAATTATAACAATTAATGTAAAAAATTCTGAACGAAACTCCTTAATTAGAAAATATTATCTTATAATAATTTACATAAAAGTTATAATGTAAAATACAAGGAACTAATGTGAGATTAATTAATAATAATAAATTCTAAATGATGCTAGCTAATGATACAATATTCTTTCATAACTGTCATAAAAATTATAGTGTGAAATAAAAACAATTAATATGAGATTTTTAATTAATAATAACAAATTTTGAATGAAGCTAGTTAATTACATAATATTTTTAAATTATAATATAAAATAAAACAACTAATGTGAGATTATTAATTAATAAGAACTACTAATAGCTAATAGTAACAAATTTTAAATGAACCTGGTTGATGACACAACATTTTTCCATAATCAGTGGCATAAAATTTATAATATAAAGTAGAAACAACAAATGTGAGGTTATTAATTAATAATAACAAATTCAAAATGAAGCTAGTTTATATTACAATACTCTTTCATAACAGGCATAAAAATTATAGTATAAAATAAAAACAATTAATGAGAAATTTTTAATTAATAATACAAAATTTTGAATGGAGCTAATTAATCACACAATATTTTTCCATGATAACTAGCATAAAAATTATAATATAGAATAGAACAACTAATGTGAGATTATTAATTGATAAAAACTGCTAATAGCTAATAATAACAAATTCTAAATGAAGCTGATTAATAACAATATTTTTCCATAATAGGTGGCATAAAAATTGTAATATAAAACAAAATCAACCAATTTTTTATTATTAATTAATAATACCAAATTCTGAATGAAGGTTCACACAATATTCTTTCATAATAACAGATAAGACCCAATAACAACATAATAACATAATAACAAATAAACTGAACCCCCTGAGCAAGACATTATACCCAAGTTTAAATTTCCTATCTTCCCATAGAAAACTAAATCAAATTCGAAGATCGTTTAAAAGCATACTGAAAATCTGAAAAACTAACCTCTGAGACACATAATATAAAATAAAAGCAATTAATTTTTTATTATTAATTAATAATACTAAATTCTGAATGAAGGCTCGCACAATATTCTTTCATAATAACAGATAAGACCCAATAACAACATAATAACAAATAAACTGAGCCCCCTTTGCAAGACATTATACCCAAGTTTAAATTTCCTATCTTCCCATAGAAAACTAAATCAAATTCGAAGATCGTTTAAAAGCATACTGAAAATCTGAAAAACTAACTCCTAAGACACATCTGCAGCTGTACCCGACTGCCCAAGTTCCCTAAGATGAGCAGTGACTAGGCCAAAGTGCCAAGACCACCGGTACGTACCCCGTTCATGGCGCTTTCCTCGAATTCGTACATAGGGTTCCCACATTTCAGCTCCAGGCCATCGTTTTCCAATCGAATTCTCGGTGCTCTCCATCGAACGGCCGTTACGAATTTACGTGACGGAAATATCGTCCGATATTACACCGCGATGTCATAAAGCTCCTATATACGCGGGTGAAAAAGTCGTGCCATTTTCACGTGGCAGACGGAGCCGATCCGACGGTGATATCCTTCTCATCGATCGCGAAATTCGAGCATTCGGAAAGATCAGCAACGACACTCGCCGATCATCAGCCACGATTAACCCTTTGCGGTTCCCTGTCCATCTGGACCCGATATTCACCTTTGCCAATTTTTGCCCTTAATACGTGCAACCATTTCGCGTTGTAACTAGATTTGACAGTGACGTGTCAATATAAATATGCGGTGTTCCACTCGAAGTTTCGCGCTGGATTATTTCCTAAACTATAGTTCGTTTCAAAAAATGTTTCGAATGAAATTTATACTGTTTCAAGGGGGGCATATTATAATTGTCATATATTTTGGCTAGGTTGTCGTGCTTTCGAGGTATGATAGTGACTTTGGTTTGTTTTATGGAATTGTATATTTTCTTTTATGTAAATGGATACAGTGCATTTCGGAGTAAATTCATTGACCTATACTACTTTGGCCTTTGAAGGTCGTTTTAATGCTTATTATAAGTCTAAATTTCTAATTCTGAAGTCAAGGTCATATGAATGTTATAGTATAGTATCTACTATACCTACTATATCCTACCAGGACTTCATCGAGCTTGTATTCTTATCAGTAATAACAGTGAGAACGTTCACTTTTTATTAAGAAAGAATCAGTTTTGGAAATTTTTATATTTCAATATGTAGCCGATGTAATATTGATTGACTTTCGTTGGGAAAAATTTGTTTATCAGACTGTCAAAAGTATCTACAAAATCTTGACCATAGATATGTGCCACAATTTTTATATACGTTCATATATAACATATATGGAGTTACAGATCCATGAGTATATAGGTTTAGCATTCCAAAGACATTCTTTTTGTAACATATTTTTTATTATATTAAAAATTTTGTAAGGTGTCGTGTTATTGAAGGTATTTATCTTTCTGGAAAATAAGTTGACTTTTTCAGTGATCAAATTTAAGGATACCGGTCTTTCATATTGATATTGTCAGTAATTGAGCACCTTCAACTTCCCTCACCCCATCAGTCGCCGAAAATATTTTAGACGTATCGTATTTATTAGTTATTAATTCTGAATTTTGAGTTCTGAGATTTCTGAGCATTCTGAGATTTGAATTTTGAGTTCTGAGATCTGGGTGTTGAGTTCTGAAATCTTACCACTGAGTTTTGAATTCCAAGTTCTGAGTTCTGAGATTTGAGTTCTGACATTTCCGAGTATTCTGAGATTTGAATTTTGAGTTCTGAGATCTGAGTGCTGGGTTCTGAAATCTTACCACTGAACTTTGAATTCTGAGTTCTGGGTTCTGAAATCTTACCACTGAAATTTGAATTCTGAGTTCTGAGTTCTCAGATTTGAGTTCTGAATTTTGAGATTTGAGTTCCGAATTCTGAAATTTGAGTTCCGAATTCTGAGATTTGAGTTCTGAATTTTGAGATCCGAGTGCTGAGCTCTGAGATCTAAGTATCGAATTGTGAGTTCTCAGTACAGAGTTCTGAGTTTTGAGATTTGAATTCCGAATTCTGAGATTTGAGTTCTGAGTCCTGAGTGCTAAGTTCTAAAGTCTGACCACTGGATTCTGAGCTCTGGGTGCTAAATTCTGTCTTCTGATATTTTAATTCTGAATTCTGAGTTTTAAGTTCCCAATTCCAGGATCTGAGATCTGAGTGCTAAGTTCTAAGATCTGAGTTCTGAGTTCTTGTTCGTCGACGTACGTTTCCCCAACGGGACTTTCGTCTCTTCCACTCGCTATCACTTCTCCTCTCTCTTAGTACCCTTTTCCGCCTAGGATCCTCAAGCCTACGATACTAACGCTATCCATGTATAAATGCATATTCTCACGAGAACAACATACCCCTCTACACCGCGATCTCACGGCGAAATCAAAACCGAAATCAAAACGAAGAGCGAAAGGATGAGAAAAGGGGGGAAAATGCCATGCCATGATTGCAAGAACGCAGCAAGATGAATGGCCGCAGTGAAATAGATTCAGGATTCAGCCAGATAATAAAGCACGATTCTTCCGGGATAGTCGTCGACTTAATTGATCGATCACCCGAAAGGAAATCGCCCTTCCACGGGTCGACCCGTGGCCCTGAATAATTTAACGAAAACCTTTAGTGGTCCCTGAATTTTCCTGAAGGGAGGAACGAGGCCGTCGAGGAATGTGATTCCGTCGGCAGGACCTTCGAAGGAGATTGAACGAGCACGCTGCATAGCGCAAATTGATGTCCTGACAGGGCTCTGCGGGCTCTTGCATATTCGGCAAAATTGGCGGAGCTATTACGTGCGATTAAACTGCCGCGTTAATTGCGATTTTTCTCTCGCTAGAATTTGATTAAGGAGCCACCGGTTTTATGGATTCCGCGAACAATTTCGACCGAAATTTACGACTCTCGATTAAATTATTCCAACCTGTCTGCGTGTACCTTTTGCCTCCTAGTGTATCGTTATCGTTAAACCGAATGGCGGTGAAGAATATAAAAAAATACCACGTGCGGTGAATAAAAGTTGCCAGGGATTCGGCAGTCCCGCGATGCTTCTTGGGCAGCTTCATGAGCCTTCATTATGTCCGAACATGCAAAGGTTCCTTTATGACCGAGCAACCAGGCTTCTGACGAATTAGTAGACTATCATTAGATGTCCTAGATGCGATAGAAATTCGGCTAAATTGCTACGTGTTAGTGTAATTGACGTTTGAGAGATGGGGGGTAGGTTTAGAGGTTAGGTTCAGTTCAGTGGACTACTGTTCGATGGAAGGAACATGGACAATTTTTAAATTCTCGTTATATTTTATTTATTTTTATTTTTATATCTTGATTTATATTGATTAATTTATTTATAAAAATGTTTATTTTTTTAAATTTTATTTTTATATATATAATATTAATTTTTATTTCTTTATTTTTAATATTATTAAATTTATTTTTTACAATAATTTTTAAAAAAAAAATAGAAAAAAATTTACCTTTTGAATGTGGATTTAATATAATTTCAAAATCTATTTTACCTTTTAGTTTTAATATTTTCGTACATACTGAATTTTGATTCATTTTCGGATATTATTATAATTTTTTGAGCCTGACACTTTTCGACAGCTTGACCAATACTGTTAGTGGTGGATGAAATTTAATAACAATAAGAGCAATTATTTATTGAATTACAATGATTATCAAACACAAATATTGGGTCGAAATATAATTAATTTATCACGATCACATGCTCACACGTCTTCTCACTATTAAAACCTGAATTCATTAGATATTGTCATCCTATGCATATTTGTTCCACTCGTCCCTTTCTCATATACATCGCTATTTTCTTACATCGACACATATATATTTAAAAATCTAGGTAACCATTACCACAGATTTTGGGTATAAAAATTGAGAAATATGCCTTTTTTCTTTTTCTGTTAAAATAAAAGAGTGGAATTAAGTAATTATTTCTTCCATTTTTATGGGAATATTGTTACATGGGAGTCATCACACATCACTATTAATACACAATTGCAACTAACGTATGTCAAATCACTCTCCTTTTTTTTCTTTCTTCTTTCATACTTTACATTAACATACGCAATTCACACAACACCTCAATCATTACACGCATACTCATTTATCATAATAACCTGAATTCATTAGACATTTCCATCCCATGCATACTTGTTCTACTCAGTCTAATACATATATATTTAAAAATCTATGTAACCATTACGGAGTGCAAAGGGTTAATACCAAAACATTTTCATATTATTTTCTATTACAGTGGCTAGCATTTTAAACTTTCAGTATGCAAAAGAATTGCTTATTTTATTCATTACACGACTATTTTTAAATTACATGTTTTATAAGTTAGGCTAATTATAGTACAGTATGTAGTACTGACTTAAATATTGTTCGATGATTTACTCTGACATCTTCTGATAGCTTCACGTGTACAAATCGAGTAATTTCATATCAGTATAACAATTTTTATTTAATTTATTGCAATTCTTTATAGTGACTTTATCAGGTTGCTTGAATGAATTACAATTAGTATGAAGACTATAATATCTGACTAAATCTCATTTGATCTTTAATTTTGACATATTTTGTTGTTAATATAAGTATGGAACTAATCAAATAATTTTATATCAGCACGAAGACTATAATGTATGATTAAATTTCATTTGATCTTTAGTTTTTACATATTTTGTTGTTAATATAAGTATCGAACTAATCAAATTTGCACGAAAATATTATTGTACGTTATTTGACTTTTAATACTGCCATAAATGGTAAAATACTCGATTTATAACCTTTACAAAAATTTAGTATACATATATCTAAATATGATTATAATTTTTAATTCTGACAGCTTCTGACAGTTTCACATATGTCAGTCGAATGATTTGCATTATTAATACACATCGTTATCACTTTTGTACATATGGGACATTCAGTTAATAGTGACTAATTCCACTTTTTGAATCTTTTTAATTTCAGTATCAAAATTCCTGATTGTTATGCAATTTTTATTTAAAAATAAATTTATATCTTTTGTGTCGTGAAGATAGTCAGTTTGAAAAACGAATGACTCACATATTAACCCTTTGGACTCGAAGATTTCTTCGTTGTGAAGATACAATTCGAAGCTCTTCTTAGATCTTTATAAGCTCACTGATAACTCACTCTTTATGCTAAAATTCAAAAAAGAAAATCGTGAATTTGCGTGAGAAACCAATAAATAGAATAATTTTATTTCGATGTTCTTAACCCTTTGCACTCGACGATTTTTTGGCTAGAGAATAGTAGAAATTCAAAGATTCTCCACTAAAAAACTGACGATACTTTTTTGAGCAGTAAATAAAGAATTGTATAATAATAGAATTGTAGAATTATTTGACTTCGATACTTCGCACACTGTTACATTACATTAAATTTGATATATTAATTAATATCGATCTTCCAAATTTTATAAAACGGTGACTGAAGCTCACCTCTCGAGTGCAAAGGGTTAAACTAATATTAATCGCTATCTCAATCCCAGTTAAGACAATTGCAATAATTATTCTGTCTCCGGAGATCTAAATTGCAAAGTTGCTAATCAAAATAATAAATTAAAAGTTTATCTCCAAAATCTTCACTATTCTTAAACACACATAATTCTTCGAAAATCTCTTTCAAAGCAATCTCTGCCTTTGTTACCCTCTCGTGTCTCTGAACTATGATCACATACTTAACCCTCTGAAGACACATTCTTTTAATGTCATTAAAAAATGACCAGACTCAGCCAAACTATACCTGCGACCAAAGCGATAGAAAAATCCGCTGGGAACAAAGGGGATGGCTATACTTTGGGACCAATCGATGACCCTATGGGACAAAGAGGAAAAAGGGGATAAAGGATCTTGCATTAAACGACGTTTCTCGTTGGTCGTGTTTGTGTAAAAAATACGTTTTCACGTAAAATGACGCAAATCTAACGGCGCTTTTCGTCCGCGTTTTCGGAATTCGCGCAATATTTTGCTCGTTTTTCGTGCACCAGCTCTTTGTGCACCTGCCGAGCCTTCCATTCGAGCGGGTTACACTGATTGGTTTCGTAACCATTGGCCTGTGAAACAAGTAGATTGCTCCGGAGAAGGAATGGAAAAAAAAGCGAAAAACAAATTAGGAAGAAACAAGATCGCTTTTCGGAAACGGCAAATGACAAGACACCTGAACGGCCACTCTGCCCCAATGATTTAATGACGCGCCGCTATTTACGGACAAGAGGGTTGTAATTTAGCACGTTTGCAGTTGTGTGGATATCTTGATTATCCTACGTGTCGTTTGTTAAACGGGACAATTTTGCATAAAAGAGGAAAAAATAGCGGAAATGCAGTTTAAAAATATTCGAGTTTTTATATTTTGGAAGAATACGATTTGTCATAATTCGGGAAGTATATTAACCCTTTTCGCTCGACGATTTTTTGGCTAAAGAAGGGCAATATTTTTCAAGCAGTAAATAAGAAATCGTGTAATAATTAACACGTAGAATTATTTAATTTCGATATTTCACACACTGGTACGTTATTTTAAATTTGATATATTAATTAACCCTCTATGGGCCCCTGTAACTTTCGAGTTACATGCTAATGTATGGGTATTTTATTAAATACTGCATTCAACGTTATCGCTTGATCACTCCAGTTCGCAATTTTTCTTTCGATATATTTATAATTATTTTTGCAATATCTCTCGTGGGTCCATTTTTAAAAATTCTAATTCTTTTTCATTTACCGGTTATTCGATTATGATAGGTTAGGTCCTCTATGGCCCCCTATGACCTATTTCCCACAAGATGGCGTGGAAAATTATCTTGTCTATCTATTGCGCATTATCTTGACACGATAGTACAAACTTTGTTAATTCAAACTTTCAATATGAATTCGTTATAATAAAATTGTCAAAACTGCTGAATTTGTTGGTTGATATTTGTCGATTTTATGTTATATACGATTCTTATGGTCAAGAAAAATATATATTCGGTTCATAGAGGGTTAATATCGAGCTTCGAAATTTTATTAAATGGTGACTGAAAGGCGCCTCTCGAGTACAAAGGGTTAAATATATTTTTGTTCAATTATTATTTTTATATTTCGTTATAATTCACAAGATAATAATATATTTTTTAAAATTTTTATTAATGAGACAAATAACCATGAAATTGCATAAATAATGTAATTCGTGTTTCTAAAAGGGACGAGAATTCCTCGTATTTCGGATATTCAGGAAATAATTAATTGAAAGGTACATTGAATACGTACGAATTTCTGAAAATGAACTATAATGTTAAAAATATTATAAGGTACGAGGGAAACTGAGCAACATTTTGTATTAAAACACAATTTGGTTTTTAATATTGGAAAAATTGTGAAATATGAAATACATACAGACGCACGATATTGCAGAGAAACAATACGGAAAATCAACATGCACGAATTGTCTGTGCAAGAGAATAAAGAATTATGCAAATACTCGCATCCGGTTTACCGTTGGAAATACGAGAATATAGTCGATATGAAAATAAAAGAGAGAAACGGTGTATTGGAAATGATGTAATAAATAAGGCGACTGTTCGGTATCTACACCCAAAATGATACTAATAAATTATCCAAGTAAAATTTTATATCGCCCATGCAAAAGATATTTTTTACAAATATGGATATCGAAAGCAAAATTACATTTTTATATCACTGGTAGAACGATATTTTTGTTAAACATTTTATTTTTAGTATTATATATTATATTTACATACAGATTTATTAGCTAGATTTTATCACTCCAATTTACGTAATTTTTGGTATATTTATCAGTATAATCAGTATTACAGACTGTAGTATTAAATGGTATCAAGCATGGCAGATTCTAATATTATCAGTTTCCTTGTACGTAGTCAAATAAAGGACTAATGAAGGTTATTAATATTTTTCTAAATAGGATTATATATTTTTTTTATTGCACCAATACATGCATCTTAATATTCTCTGTAAAAAAAAAATAATATTTTGTTGACGTTAAAAAAATATTAATTTGGGAAATGTTTTAATTTTATTACTGTTATAAAATCATGCCTCTAATGATTATATTTATTGTACATAAATGGCTCAATATAGTGGTCATTTAAATCACATTTTCTGAATCACGAAAGTAATGATATGTATACATATATATTATTAATATTATAAATATCATAAATGTTAATTATTAGAATATAATAATAAATTGTAATATATAGTATACTACTTCAATAATTGATATTTACAATATTTATAACGTTTTTAATAATATTCGTAACAATTATAACGAGAATTATAACGAAAACTATTAATTTAGGAACTATTTTAATTTTAATATTGTTGTAAAATCATGCCTGTAATGATTATATTTATTGTACATAAATGGCTCAGTATAGTGATCATTTAAATGACAAAGTTTTCTGAATCACGAAAGTAATGATATGTATATATACACTTTTTTTTATATTTATACGTCGTATATAAATATTTTTAATATTATAAATATCATAAATGTTAATTATTAGAATATAATAATAAATTGTAATATATAGTATACTACTTCAATAATTGATATTTACAATATTTATAACGTTTTTAATAATATTCGTAACAATTATAACGAGAATTATAACGAAAACTATTAATTTAGGAACTATTTTAATTTTAATATTGTTGTAAAATCATGCCTGTAATGATTATATTTATTGTACATAAATGGCTCAGTATAGTGATCATTTAAATAAATATAAATTATTCAAATATTATAATAACAAATTATAATATATAGTATACTACTTTAATAATTAATATTTACAATATTTATAACGTTTGTAATAATATTCGTAACAATCATAACGAGAATATTGTAAATATAAATTATTCAAAAATGTATCTATAATTTATTTAGGTACATAATATTTATAATATAATACAAATATTTGTATCATCTGTATATACAAATTACGAATCAATATTTCCAATATTCGAAACAGGAATAATTCCCTTGTTTACCCTCGAGCCCCCCTTATGTACCCTCCGCGCCCCCTGTAACACCGCCACGCATTGCAGCATCCCGAAAATGTAGTCTACATAATAACCAATTAAAGACACGTAAAAAGAAACAATTAGACCGTGTAATCAACAATCCGTATCAGGAACCTCACTCACCCCAAGCCGAACCTCTGACGAGCGGTGTCAGGCCAGTCGACAGCACTCGACCCGAAATTTTCGGCTATCTGCACACCCCGCGAATCATGGAGGAACTGGTTCCCTTTCGCCGAAATACGAGGTAATATTATCGGCCAACCTAGCCGCGTAGGATACCAACGGAACTTTGAACGGAACACTTCAGGCTCAGGTCCTCCCGGCAAGTTCGGCACCGATGAAGCGATAAAAGGAGGCAGCCCGGAGCTTGCAGACCTAGCTTTCGGCATTAACTATAAACAAACGCTGGCAGTGTGTACGGGAAATGAAGCGTGCGTGGAAATGAGGGAACGAGGAGGCTCCCGAGAGCGATTCTGCTTTTGATAGGCTGCCTGCGCATGACGTTTCGATAAACAGCCACCGTTTATATACTTTCCTTCTCTTCTTCGTCCTCTTCCGTCCTGTTCGTCACGGGGCTTACCGGATCATGCAAAACATCGCGTGTAACATGTCACGGATTATCCCACGTGTCTCTCTCTCCTTTTTCTCTCCTTCCTCCCTCTGTTTCCGCGTTTTACTCTCTTTCTTTGTCGCTATCTCGTTACTGTCGCGAGACGACGACGGAAAGGA
Organism: Eufriesea mexicana; assembly: GCF_001483705.2. Taxonomy (NCBI): domain Eukaryota; kingdom Metazoa; phylum Arthropoda; class Insecta; order Hymenoptera; family Apidae; genus Eufriesea; species Eufriesea mexicana. The sequence goes on from NW_016909689.1 coordinate 490,536, forward strand.
AAATGATACGAGGACTTGGCTTCTTTCGCGATCCTTTATAAGCTGATAGCTGCTCTTGAAGGCTGTAGCGTTCTGTTTATCAAATCCCTTCGATGTCCTGGAACGCTTATCACGCGCCAAATTAATATTGCCTGACTAGTTGTAATAATAAGGATCCCGAAGTGCGTGTTGGTAAAAGAGAGCTTTTATTTATAGAAAGTATAGAATAGTTATAATGGAGACGTTGAACGGAGTACCGTTTCGAACTCGCGTTTATACGTGTAAGTAAGATGTTTCAAGGATCGGTGTCGAAGACGAACCGATTTCTCGAATTTGATCTATGTCGTGTCTCGTCGTGTCCTGTCCGGTGTTTTCTCCAGTTTAGTTCCGATTGGGCAAAATAAACGTTGGTGGTGGAAAAGTAAGGAGTTTTAATTGGACAGAGGGTGTGACGGAAGGACCTTTGGCTAAGGAGTAGGAAACTGTCAAGGAGCCGATTTTTGATGGTCAATGACGCGATTTATAAGCGGTGTCCGTCCGTCGCTCGTTGGGTCTGTCACACGTGGGTCCCATCTGTCGAGTCTGGTACTTGTAAAAATTCCTAAACTTTCGCCTTTACCTTTGCAACTTAATCCGCTAGAACGGCGGTGAGGCATATCTATCCTCCGGAATTGCAGTCGCGATATAAAATATATTGTAAACCGTTAGGTCTGTTAAAAATGTAGCCTTAGAATAAAAATCATGTTATAAACACGCTCTCCGGGACGGAACAAAGTTATTCCAGGGAGTGCACTGACTCGAAAATTCCGATTTTAATGAAAGTACGAGTGTATATATACAACATAACATGTGGATTGATCGTCTTTTGTTCGCAGATGTTATCTCACATATTGTGCGTTCGAGGAAAGAAGGCACAGCGTGTTTACATCCCCAATTTCTAATTACCGATTTCTTCCAATTTCTCTAAATTTGTAATTTGAAACAGTTTTGTTCTTCGATACAAAAATACGAATAACTTTTTAACATAAAGGTGTTCAAAAATAAACTGCCAAAAAATAAGGTAACTTTTAATATTTTAAGGTTTTTATTTTTCGCGTAATACTTCGTTTTAACCAAAAATACAGAGGAGGTAAAAATATTTTTACTGACATCTTCTCTATCCTTTTCGAGAATTTTCCAAAGTATATATTCCGATTAACGAAAATTGGCAGGAAATACAAACAGAAAGTTCACGTAATTGACACTGTGGTCGCAGATAAGTGGCTGCTGAACGCTACTCAGTTTCGCAGCGACCCCTGAGAAGGGCTCACAGATGACGCATACACAGGTAGGTACACGCAACCCTACTGTGTAGGGATCTGAATATTACGTTTCGACCCTGTCCTGATCACGCGCCGCTGTTTATGTTTCCTGCCAATTCTCGTTGAACGGGGTATAGAGTTTGTAGAACACTAGGGTAGGGTTAAGTATCTTGCAATTGGTTAGTGGAACTGAGTCGCCGATTTTGAGGTGCACGAGCAGGGGTTGCAAGGATTTTTTGGTAAAGCTAGATGAATTATGATGGCCGAACGTCGATGTTCTATCACGTTTATCTGAGGCATGGATTAGGTTTAAATCTAATAAAGACTTAATCAAAATATAACATCACGCATTATAAGCGTTCAGGAAGAATTTTCTAAGCTCTAACAGCTTTGAAATCCATGGATGTTGTATCATGTTCGCAATCCGGCAGTCATTTTGTAACGAGACGTCACACAATGTCTGTAAGAGTGAAAGGGTTGATAACATAATTTTATTACATCTGCCAACATTTTTTTCTTTTTTACTTCTTTTTAGACAAATATTTTATTATTAAATTATTAATAATTATTTGGGTAAATATTAGTTACCCAAATTGCAAATTTTTAAAAGATATTATTCATTAACTATTTAAAAGTATCAAAATAAAGTGTTAATACAGTCAACATCATGTTAACATAATTGTATTACATCTGCCAACATATTTTTCTTTACTTCTTTTTAGACAAATATTTTATTATTAAATTATTAATAATTATTTGGGTAAATATTAGTTACCCAAATTGCAATTTTTTAAAAGATATTATTCATTAACTATTTAAAAATACCAGAATAAAACATTTACTTCTTTTTAGACAAATATTTTATTATTAAATTATTAATAATTACCCAAATTGCAATTTTTTAAAAGATATTATTCATTAACTATTTAAAAATACCAAAATAAAACAAAGCGTAAATACAATCAACATTATGTTATCATAATTTTAATACATCTGCCAACATTTTTTTTTTTTACTTGTTTTTAGACAAATATTTTATTAACATGATGTTGATTATGTTAACATTTTGTTTTATTTTGGTATTTTCAAATAGTTGATGAATAATATCTTTTAAAAAATTGCAATTTGGGTAATTGCTAGCTACCTAGAGTTTAATTGGAAATAGAAAAGCACAGAAAATAATGTGCTTTTATTTTATATATAATTCGTATCGACACTTTCGTTTCTTCTTTCGCTACTACTAAATAGTTGATTAAGGAATAAAATATTCGAAAAACCCCGGAAAATTGCAATCACTGGCAGTTCAGTTTCTCCTCGCGGAAACTGAGAAGCACAAACCGTGGCGCGAATTTTCATTTTTTCGACGAGATATTTTTCTTTTTTTTTTTTTTTCCTTCTCTCTCATATCGAGCCAATGCACTCCAACGAATCCATCGGACCCATAAAATCGTTGCCACGCTACCGCGACTCTGACGCATCTCGCCTCCCTTTGGCCATTATATTATCCAACAAGTTAATTGTCATGCCAGTTCAAATATTCATTATGAACCAGTTAACGCGTCGCTTCTCGATCGACTCAATTTCGCGCAAACATTTTCCAATTTGCCGAAACAATCGCCGAGCTTTTCGCATCGATGCGGAAATACGCGCCGAATTTTTTCCACCGTGGAACGATTACCAAACCCCACGAACGTTTGTTATTTGCTTAAATGCTTACTATTAGGCAGGGAAATTTCTCTGGCGTTAGTTTGCTCGTCGATATAAATATTTCATAAAAATTCGTCGAAGTTGGAATACGTATAGATCATTATAAATATCAAAAATAAGGGATGTGATAAGGGATGTGTTTCACTGTTTGGCATTTTCCTCGTACTTGAACGACGTGTTGAAGGAAACGTGAAATATTTTTGCCTGTCAATAAAATTTTTTTTCAAATTTGAATCATATTGAATGATGAAAAAAAAAAAGAAAAATGGGAAAAATTGTTTGTATAAAGCTAGGTTGATATTATAATAAATTTTCTGAATGTTTGTTAGGTAATGTCAATAAAACGAATTTGAATGATATTGAATGATGAAAAAAAAAGAAAAAAGAAAAATGGGAAAAATTGCTTGTATAAAGCTAGGTTGATATTATAATAAATTTTCTGAATGTTTGTTAGGTAATGTCAATAAAATTTTTTTTCAAATTTGAATCATATTGAATGATGAAAAAAAGAAAGAAAAATGGGAAAAATTGCTTGTATAGAGTTAGGTTGATATTATAATAAATTTTCTGAATGTTTGTTAGGTAATGTCAATAAAATTTTTTTGGGGATTTGAATTATATTGAATGATGAAAAATGGAAAAAAGAAAAATGGGAAAAATTGCTTGTATAGAGTTAGGTTGATATTATAATAAATTTTCTGAATGTTTGTTAGGTAATGTGAAGAAAAATAATTGGGGAAAAGAAATGGAGAAATATTTTACTGAATTAAAATGTTTTTCGAGTTTGAATAAAATGATGTTTGTTTATGTAAATTCATCTTCGATTTAAATCGATACTGAAAAATAGAAAAGAATATTATTTACTTGTTAATAAAGTTTCGCTTTCTGTGCAATTAATTCCGAAGTTAATGTATCGGAATTGTCATTTTTCTCGAATTTATAATTGCGAAATTAGTATGTTGGATCATTAATTAGGAGTATCGTTGCAGTTTCGAATAATTTGCATCGATTTACATTAATTTGGTATAAGCGTCATTATGCGCCTCCAGTGGAAATTGAAATTTAACGATAAACGTATTAAATGGTGCAAAATGGACTGGGATGTCATTTATGTAAAGAAGCAACCATTTATATGTTTTACGTATTCGTGAGACGAATTATTTTGCATAAAATAAGTAATAACAAACGTGAAATTAGATAATGTTATTTTAAACAAATTTCCTGTTAAATAATTTTCCATTTTATTCTTGAAAGAAATATTATTAATTATAGTGATAATGTAATATACCTCTACAGTCTTTATATACTTGATAATATATTCAATGTATTAAATATATATTAAATATTTTATAACACAATTAATAAAGTATTTATTACAATTAATAGTATATTTCTTATATCGAATAATTAAAGTTAAATAATAATAAAATTAATAGTATTTAATATAATCAATGATATAATAGAAAATAAAAAATTCTATTGATAAATAATTATTTATTTTGAATTATATTGAATTATATGTAGGCACATAAATATTATATTATATATATAATAGGTACATAATAATAACGCACAAAAATTAACTACTAATTCAGGAGATAATTAATGTCAATTTGTTTCAATATAAGTACTCTTACTCGTAGACGTACTGTCAGGTATAAATTCGCTAACTGAAAAGAATGTGCAAACAACGCATGCAGTTATGCAGTGTTCCACGTGACAATGTTTCCTGTTTTTCTTCCGTTTTTCATCCTTCATGGAACACAAATATTGAAATGTTACCATAAACCGTGAATGCACACCTGACGCTCACTGATAAATCCTTTGGGTCCAATGGATTGATGCAGAGTAATTATGCACAGAGGGAAACTATATTTCGCTCGTAATTTTCCAATAAACATGTAGGAAGCATTGAAAATTCTACGAAGCTTGTAATATTAACTACATTAATATTAAAATTGCATTAATATAAAAGATTAATAATATAATCTACGAATATATATAAATAAAAATAACGATTTCCTTAATTTTGTAAATATCGATTTTAAATAATAATTAAATCTATTTCACGTTTTATTAGTTATTATTATTTATTACTATTGATATATATAATATTGGTTAGTCATTAAATCTTTCATAAAAATTATCTCGTGCTAATTATTTTTATATTCATATCTTATACATGTTATACTATTTTTATATTTATCCCACTTAATTATTTTATGGAAAATACATAAGATAATTTTAATCTCGTTTATAATTATTGTAGCTGTTAATAGTGTTAGTGAATATCTATAAGATTAGTATTGCTAGTGGTTGTATTTTTGAGATTAAAATTTCATCGAAATTTGCGTGGGGTGAAATTTCATTTATTAGTTTACAGATTAATTAAAAAAATTAATTACTTTAAAGGTTAATATGCCTGTCGATCATGTTATTTTACATCGAGTTACGAAATTCGTCGAATTTTAGAAGTTTGAATATACACAGTATATAATCATGCTATCCTCTTTAACTATCAGATCAATCAAAATGTCTGGCTTGAAAACTTCTGGTTTTGTAGCGATTAAAAAGTAAAAACATACAACTATTTTTCACAAAGTTAAATTTCATCGTTTAATTTTTATTGAAATAAAAACGTAATTATTTATATTAATGATACGATATAAATAATAATTATTAAATTATATAATACCACAATTGAATAAAAATTAGAAATAATTATTAATAATTCTACTGTTATTTAAATTATAAAATAATAAATAAAGCTATGAATAAAGCTATTTATATAAAAATATAAATAACAAGACTAATTACAAAAATGGCAAATTTTTATAAGGAAAAATAGAATTTTTGTAATTTTACACAAATAAACTAATAGAACTTATATAATACCACAATTGAATAATAATTAAAAATAATTATTAATAATTCTACTGTTATTTAAATTATAAAATAATAAATGAAGCTATGAATAAAGCCATTTATATAACTAACAAAACTAATTACAAAAATTGCAAATTTTTATAAGGAAAAGTAGAATTTTTGTAATTTTACACAAATAAACTAATAGAACTCCGAATTTTAAAAACTCGGAAATATTTTATTTGTTGAAAATAAAAATTGATGGTAATAAAAATATATTGTCTGTCATTTTTAACGAAAAGAGTCGCGAGGAATGATGTTTCATTAGCACAGTGATTGAAATGCTTCGACCATTGGTCAATTATATTAATGAAAATTGTTGCAGCGCGCCAGCTTGATGATTACGCGTAATAGTCACTTGATCGACCATTTCACGTTTCGTGTTTTCTACGTTCGATGGAGACCATCGAAACTACCTATAATTTGTCTGAATCAAATAAATTTTGAAGTGCAGCGTGCTTCGATGCGAGATAAATGACGATGTACAGGTAAAAAAAAGGTAAAAAAAAAAAAAGGAAACAAATATCGCACTTTACTATATTTTCGAAATATTTTATTACAGCGATCATTGAATTTAATGATAGAGGAGACATTAATGGGGTAGGATAATACTTCATTTAGTTTGCAATTTTCGTAACATTTATTCCAGCGTGCTAGAAAATACTTTCGTCCTTCGTATTTTCGAAATATTTTATTATAGCAGTTATGAAATTTAATGACAGGGGTAGATTAATGGGACGGGTTGAAATTTCATTTAATTTCCGTTTTTCGAAATTTTTATTTCAACACGCTCGAAGATAATTCGACTGCTCGTATTTTCGAAATATTTTATTATATTCTTTATTGGGATTAATGACAGGTTCATGAGGTAGGTCGAGGTATCTTATAGTTTTCGATTTTCGAAATTTTTATTCCAACGTGCTGGAAGATAATTTGGTTCTTCGTACTTTCGAAATACCTTATCGCAACCATTATGAAATTTTATGACAGCTGTTGGTTAATGGGGTAAGTTGGAGTATCTTTTAGTTTTTTCAATTTTGTAATTTTTATTTCAGTATGTTGAGAAACACATGCTTCTTCTCGTTTTCGAGATATTAGATATTTTATTACAGCAATTGCGTGTCTTTTAGTTTCCAATTTTAGTCATTTTTATTCGAGTATGTTAAAAAATACTGTGGTTCGAATAAAAAATAGATTATTAATAAAAATATTAATAAAAACAAATAGATTATTTAATATTAATAATTAAGAGTAATAGTAATAATAAAAAGATTAATTTGTTAGACTATAATTTAATACTTTTTACATATTTATAATTCGTCCTGTATGAATATAATAAAAATAATAACATAATAAAAATCAGGATGAAGAATAATATATTATAATTAATACAATGATGAATGATAACAGAATAGTTCACAGAACGTGATCGTCACCAAATATAGTCCATCAAAATATTGTATCTACTGTATCAACTATAACAACTGTAAATAATGTTAATAACAAGTAATTGATGCGACAAAGAAAAAGAAAAGAAAAAGAGAAAAAATGTTTTCAAAGTCCTTAATTAATAGAAACTCAAATGACACAATGAAAATTTAAATAATAATATTTTGAAATATTTAAAAAATTAGGTATTTTACTATGTATAGTAAATTCCTAATTTATATGGATATTTTATTTCAATTACATATTTTATTATCTTGTGTATATATTATAAATTATATTTGTAAATTTTATTATTTTTACTTAATTTTTATTTTTAATTAATTTCACACAGTGAAATTTAAATAATAATATTTTGAAATATTTAAAAAATTAGGTATTTTACTATATATAGATTTCCTAATTTATATGGATATTTTATTTCAATTACATATTTTATTATCTTGTGTATATATTATAAATTGTATTTGTAAATTTTATTTTGTTATTATGTAACTTTAAATTTCTTATTAAAAATTTTAAGTTAGAATTTCAGTTTTCTGTGCATATGGAAAAAATGGTTAAACATACAGAGCATGATAAGTGTCATTAAAAAAGCACGCAGAGATAAGCTGGAAGTTCTTAAATTTACTACTTGCGCATTTAACTTTAACAGTGAATAATTTAAAAGTATTATGGCTATATGTCACCTGGGAGCATGATAATCCAACCAGTTCTGACCTCGAATATAACCCTCATTTAAGATTTCTCGTATGTTTAAAAGGACCATCTGTACATTTAAGGTCTATTAAAGAGCCAAAATTTCTTAAACTGATTTATTACTTGAATAACAAGAATAAACTTGATACTAAATTGCAATAATTTTATTATTAAATATCAAAATTAATTTTTATTTCAGGCTAAAGTAATTGTCTTTATATTAATAATTTTATTTTACAACCTAATTTTTTAATTAAATTTTTATCCTTAAATTTCGAAGAATAATTTTTTGTTCTTTCAAGAATAATGCAAATTTTACAGAATGAGCTTTTCATTTTATAAATAGTCGATTAGTTTATCGTTAGGTTGAAGCGTGTAATAATTCAGAGAATAATATTTTGTAAATCGTGTTATGTGCTTATTTTACAAGAATACTTGGTATTTTGTTTGGAAAGAAAAAAGTTACCATCACCCTGATGGCGTCCGAAATTTCAGAAGCACGTCACTCCTAAAGCCATCATAACTTTAAGTAACCCTTTATTAATTCAAGCTGCACCTTCGTCACGAACTTTGATGCTAAACTTTGCACAACGTAAAAAAGCTCTGGTTAATATTGTAAGCTAGTAACAGGACCGTTTAGATTCTCAGCGTGAAACATTGAAATTTGGGGAATGTAAAGCATTTTATAGACGTGGTGCAACAAATTGATTAGTCTACAGTTTCGTAGTCCATTAACTCATCGACACCATAAACTGCTATTTTCTCCACGATTGTCAAATTTTTAGCCATTTAAACAAAATCGACGAGAAATTTTAATGATAATTTCGAAGAATAATTTTAAAAAATTAGAAAATTTTGATATCCAACTAGAATAAAATATTACAGAATGATTTTATATAATCTAAGGAGTAAAGTTAGAAATTAATTTATTTTATTTATTTAACAAGTGGTAGAGAAATTATACAAAATATGATTAAATTGAGACCTAATTATTAAATGCTATTTTCAATTTCACTTTCTTTAGTCAACGTTAATTAAATTTTGATTAGTAAAATATTAATTCAGAAAAACATACAGAATGTTATTTTTTAATAATACTTTTATATTACAATAATTAAATATTTTGGAATATAAAGAAATTGAAAGTAAATAAATAAAAGTATCAGAGATCAAGAATTTCAGGAAAGTTAGAGGCCATAATAAATTAGTTTAATTAATAAATTAATTAAATTTTAATGACAATTTCGAAGAATGATATTAAAAAATTGGAAAATTTTAATATCAGCTGGAATAAAAAATTACATTACAAAATGATTTTATATAATTTAAGGAGTTAAGTTAGAAATTTATTTATTTTATTTATTTAACAAGTGGTATAGAAGTTGTAGAAAATATGATTAAATGAAGAGCTAATTTAATTGCTATTTTTCAATTTCACTTTCTTTAGTCAACGTTGATTAAATTTTGATTAGTAAAATGTTAATTCAGAAAAACATACAAAATATTATTTTTTAATAATACTTTTGTATTACAATAATTAAATATTCTGGAATTTAAATAAATTGAAAGTAAATAAATAAAAGTATCAGAAATCAAGAATTTCAGGAAGATTAGAGGTCATAATAAATTAGTCTCGGTAGTAACGAATAATAGTAATTAAAACTTACTTGATTCAACTGTGAAATAATCATTCAGAAAGCTTGAGCACTTTCATCGAGAAATTAAGGAATCCATAAATTTTTATCAAATGTCAGCAATATCTTTCAACTTTTTCACTCTGACACATTGCAATACTCTCGCAAGTTCCAAACTAATCGAATTACAATTCGTATGAAAAGTTTGACACCTATCCAAACATCATTACAATTTTTCACTCTGGCAGCTGCTGATACCTCCACTGGTAGCCAACTAATCAAATTACAATTCATGCTAAAACTTTAACACCTATCCAACCATCGTTACAATTTTTCACTCTGACATCTTCTGGCACCTCCACTAGCACCAGACTAATCGAATTACAATTCATACAAAAACCGTAAATAATATATCCAAACGTCATCAAAATTCTTCACGCCTCCTGACACTTTTGGGGATGACGAGTCATCAGTATCTAACCAATTAAATTACGATTTGTATAATCATTTATAGCTAAATGTCATTTGATTATTAACTGTGACATCTTCTGACACGTTTACTATACTTCAAATTAATCACACTATAATTGACTATTAGCTTCATTACAATTTTTCAATCTGACACTTGCTGACACCTTTTGATACCTTTAAGAGTAACAAATTAATTGAATTCTAATTGACACAAAAATTTTAATGTATATAGTTAATATATATTCAAAATATTTAAAATAGGACGTCAGTACCTAATTAATGGGATTAAATGCAAGCACCATCTAATTTTTAACTGGTACTTCCACAGAATCCATACTAATCGAACTAGAGTATACACAAAAACTATGATCCTTACCCAAGTATCCTTCAATTTTTAATTTTGAGAGCTGATGTTTTGAGCTGATGATAATGGAATTATAGTTCGTGCTAAAATTTCAATTGATATTTAAATATCATTGTAGTCTTAGGTATAACAATTATAATAATTACTTTATGATCGACTTAGAATAACACAGTTCCTTCACAATCTCTTACTATCTCTGAACATATATAATACTTCAAAGATCTCTTTGAGTGTCCTCTAACTACTGCCTACTACTCTCATTGTCAGACACCCAACTCGTGCAAGATACATCCTTTCAGTATCATTCACAGTTAGCCGTTATGCGGGCCCTTCCGGGCCCTACAGACTAGCGGGCCTGAACGAAAAGTCTGGCCTCGGTCCATAGGGATCCATCGAATCAGATCCATCCAATGCATTTCTGAAGATTGACCGTTGTGAGCATGACCTAGCGGTGTATTATGGTCCTTTGTTAGGCACCTACACACGTGGTGTCTGTTGCATCCCGAACACTGTACTAGTAACAGTACTCGGTTCCCAGTTCGGAAGTATGACTTCCGAATACTGACTTCCGAGTCCCAACTTCTGAGACATTCGTTATAAGATATTCGATGTCAGATATTGGCGGACAGGTATTCATTTTTAGCTGCTATTCACGCGTTACTGCTAGATACGTATTAGCTGTTTCTTCTCACTTCACAATTCCGCGGGGTTGCAGGCCCGTTACGCTGTTGCGACAGTGCCGAAGGAATGCTGTCTAATCTAACTTGATCGATACAGACCTGGATAGGTTTCTAAATGATCGAATTGAATCTTGCGCGACTGTGCGATGTGCGACTAATCTCGATCGAATCCGATTGTCCGATGCGTATCTTGCGTCGACTATCGAGTTCGACTGCCGTCGGTCCCGTGTCTCGGTATTTTTATAAATTCGCGCGTGTCGTGATTGGTTGGTGGGAAGTGTGAGCGGTGGGTATGCGTTTTCCTGTTGGTCGTGTATGTCTGTTAGAGGAGTGTATCGGTTTCGACGTCTCTCGGTGGCGGTGGATGTTTAAACAAATTCGGGCCGCTATGCCCATCGTCTAAGGATGGTTTATTGACCCCTGCTAGGGACTGACACAAGTGGTGGCCGGGTGACCCGAGTGTTTGCGAGTCACGGGACGCTGGTAACGAAGAAATAAAACAGTCTCCCACTTGACTCGGGACGTTCGGTCTTTGGGTCGGAACAAAGGGTTGGAACGCGTACGAGATCTATGGCACCTACCCAGCCACTGCCATAACTGATCCAGTGACAATTATAACCGTCTGTGAAATTGCGACGAACGTGGCAGTCGAAAATTTCACGGTCTAAATAACGAGTTTGGCGAGAGACACGGAGACCTGACAGTGGACCCATCTTCTGACAGTGTAACGAGTACCTGGCTGAACTTCCTGCTCCCTTACACGTAGTTGAACCCATTCAGTCTGTTTGTACAGCAAGTCAGCATTGTCGCTATCAAAAGCCATTGTACGGTGCAGTCTGTATTAGCATAAGATGGCTAGGAAGCTGCTACCGAGCAAATCGAGCGATCCTGATTCTCTCGTGGGATGCAGCTGCAACAGCCCAGATCTAGTTGCTCCTTCGAACGATTATGCAAATCTCCGACAACCCGTGACTTAATGAATCAATGGTAAACCGCAATTCGCATACTGATTGGCTGTTAAGCTGCCATAAAGTAGACGCATTAATCGCGTGCATGTTGCTGTAGGGGAGTAAATCAAACAGTGACTAAACCTGCTGCACTCGCGCCGCCTGACGAATTATGTTGTGCCTGGGATGTTCCTTTTTGTCGAACTTATTTAGCAGCCGAAGATTAATGGTCCGTGGCGTGCTGCAAGGTCTGTTACATGGTTCTACGTGAAATTTGAATTATTATGGGACGGGGACTCGGGATTTGTCTTTTGGGCTGAGGAAACGGGGGTAGGTTTTTTGGGGATTCGGTGTAGGGATGTGGTGGAACGAAATTACTGTGTTTTGGGTAAGGTCTGAGTCTGTTTAATTGTCTTTTGAGAAACTAGGTAAATTACTTAGTAATTTAAAAGAAACTCGTTAAATTAATTAGTTATTAATATTGGTAAAATTAATTTTAATTAGGGTTAATGTTATTAATGGAATTCGTGTTAATTGATAAACAAATTGGACTGTTTTAGGCAAAGTATGTAGCACATTTATCTGTTTTTTTTTAAATTAATTAAATTTTGTTAGATTAATTAGTTAATATTATTGGTCGAATTAATTTTAAGCAGACTTAATATTTCGTGTTAATTGTTAAAAAAGGTGGTGTGTTTTATGTAGAACCTATAGCCAATTTAATTCCCTTTTTAAAAAATGACAGAAGTTTGTTAGGTTAAATAAGGTTAATTTTATTGGTGTTAATTTTTGGATAAAAAGATAAAATAAATTTCTATTCGACACTGCATAAATTTATGTGTATGAGTATGTAAATATATGTTACAATTTGTAATAAAACTTGTCAAAATTTGTTCCATTATTTTTTATGGTTTCGAAAAGCAATATTATTATTATTATATATACAATAACAAGACGAAATAATGATACATTTACATTTAAATATTTTAGATCAAATTTTAATGATTTCAGTAATTTAGTAATTCAATAGTAAAACAGTTTGTTTATATTTCTGTCGAAATAATTCGAATTTAATAGTTTTTTAATTATGCGAGTGTAGATGTAATATAGATTATATTTTATGCTAAAATATTAATAATTAAATTTGATTAATTGTTTACAATGGCTTCAAAGAAGGACAGTTTTGTTATATGTACTCATATGTAATCTAAAACGATACTAAATAATAAATAATAATTTTAGTAAAATTCTTTCGACCAGGGAAATAATTCTACACGAGTAATTTTTCTTCTAGATGAATACAGCTGAAAGAATCTAAAGTCTCTTCTCAGAGAATATTATTTCCATATCTAACTTAAAAGTACATGCCGTGAAATAGTTGCAAATAAAAATTTAAATTCGATAGTCGATATTTCCATTCTTTAAAAATATGTTCAGATTGACAGGTACGTCAGATATGTTATGACGTAGTTAGTCTCCTAACTTCGTAAAACTTACTGTTTCATTCGACCTTGGAATATCTCGTTTCCTGATCAGTCCCTGCAGAAATGGAAACGGCTACTACAGGTATACGAAATTCTATCAGCGAGATGAAATTAAGGTTAGCAAGTTACCAAGAGGGTTCTCAGTCTACAAATGTAATATTTATCTGCGGTTATCCCGGTGATCACTGAAGACCGCTCTTGATATCTTAATTTACTTTCGTTTCTCTGATGCTTTACCACATATTTTCCTATTTACTTTTGCGCGGGAAAAATATTTTTATTCCATTTACGAAGGTGCATTTATTTAAATATATTATCCATTGAAAGCTTTTAAAACCTGTTTAAATCCTGTAATTAATTTTGTAATTTTTAATACGTGGATAAGCTAAATATAATAGGATAATTATTTTAAAAAATTCTAAATTAGAAAGAATATTGGAATATTTAGTAATAAACTAAAATTTATGTATATATGTAAATCGAATTCAATACTTCCTTTATTTTCAATGAATTCCAAGGTTTATTATTTTAACAGAATTTTATTCGAAATTTGTGGTAGGTATATACTTCCAAAAGTATTAATTATTCTTGTAAAAGATTTATTGAATTTCGATAACTACATTAATGAAAGATAAAAAATTTTAAATTCAAAAATTTCTTGAAATATTTAATAATAAATAGAAATTTATGCAATCATAGAAATCAAATTTTGATGCTAAAATATTTATGGTTAATATAGCAAATAAAAAATATTTCTATATTTGTAGTGAATTTCAATTTGCACAATTGCATTATAAATTTAAACAATCATAGAAATCAAATTTTGATGCTAAAATATTTCTAGTTAATATAGCAAATAAAAAATATTTCTATAATTAATTTATAGGGAATTCCAATTTTTACAATTGCAGTACAATTTTATTCAAAATTTTTGGTATTAGTATACGTATAATACCAAAACTATTAATAGCTTTCACATTTCATTTCTTACCTTTTTATAACCTTTGTAAAAATTTTCAAATTAATTAATTCAAATTAAGAAATCTCTTAAAATATACATACATGAGATACCAAAATGCTATACAAACAGAAGAACCAAATTCTAATACTAGAATATTTATGGTTAATATAGCAAATAAAAAATATTTCTATATTTGTAGTGAATTCCAATTTTTACAATTGCAATACAATTATATTAAAATTTTTTAATAATATATACGTGTAACACCAAAACAATTAATTATTCTCATAAAATATTTCTCACTCTTTTATAACCGTTGCAAAAATTTCCAAATTAAAAATCTCTTAAAATATACATATATCAAATACCAAACTGCTATGCAAACATAAGAACCAAAATTTAATACTAGAATATTTATGGCAAATAAAAAATATTTCTATATTTGTAGTGAATTTCAATTTGCACAATTGCATTATAAATTTATTAACAAATTTTTTAAGAAAGTATACATATAGCACCAAAAATATTAATTATTTTCATAAAATATTTCTTACCTTTTAATAACCTTTCTAAGAAATTTCTAATAAAAAAATCTTTTAAAATATACATACATCAGATACCAAAATGTATGCAAACATAAGAACCAAATTCTAATACTAGAATATTTATGGTTAATATAGCAAATAAAAAATATTTCTATATTTATAGTGAATTCCAATTTTTACAATTGCATTATAATTATATTAAAAGTTTTTAATAATAGTATACGTGAAATAATATTAATTATTTTCATGATACATTTCTTTCTTTTTAATAATTTTTGTAACAAATTTCCAATAAGAAAATCTTTTAAAATATACATACATCAGATACCAAAATGTATGCAAACATAAGAACCGAATTCTAATACTAGAATACTTCTGGTTAATATAGTAAATAAAAGATATTTCTATATTTTTAGTGAATTCCAATTTTTACAATTGCATTATAATTATATTAAAAGTTTTTAATAATAGTATACGTAAAATAATATTAATTATTTTCATAAAACATTTCTTTCTTTTTAATAATTTTTGTAACAAATTTCCAATAAGAAAATCTTTTTAAGTATCTAATACTAAAGATGTATATAAACATAAAAACTAAATCTGAATGCAAGAAAGATTTAAATAAATATTCGTAAATTCCAATTTCCCTAATTCCACCAAAATTTCCTGAAAAACGTTCGTCCCCGTTTTTCCGCCTTTCCAGCGCTATTTTCCTCGAACATTCGTTCGAATTGTCGCAGTCAGTCTCCGTAGACCTACTGACAAAAACGATTTCTTGTAACTGGAAGGATATTGTCCCGAGTCGAAGACGATCGAGGGTAGGCAATCTAATCTAGCTGTAGGCAACGGAAGATACCCTAACCTCCATTTTCTATTCGGATCGATCACTCACTCGATCATCCCTCCCCGTTTTATCATCTAGTATCCTTGATGGCATTTCACCTTCATCCACGTTTATCGACGTGTATCCGAATCCAGGTTCGGCTTCCTCTTCATCCCTTAACGACATAACCCTCGTAAAAAGGTCCATTCTTGATTAACACTCCGGCTACCTTCTTTTCCTCGATGGCCCGGAATTAAAGACAACCCTTGGGATAATATTGCGTGCTGCCGGTATGGTTGTTACGAACACTGTAAATTGATTTTTGAATGGCTATGCAGGGATTAAAGATTGATTAGGAGCAGCATCTTGAAAGAAATTTTGTACATGTTTTTATGGCTATGAAATTAGTGCAATGGGAATTAAGATCTACTAGAGACGTATATAAATCAATGGATTAATTTTGTATAGCGAAAATTATGTAATATTAGGTATTATATTGATAAAATATTGTATATGGTACTGTAATAACAGTATACTAGCAAGTACTTACGTACTATAGTATTAGAAATTTAGTGGGACTATGATAGTGTATTATAATAATATACTTTAGTATCACTGTTATAGTAGTATACTGTAATAATATAATACTGAGGCAGAAAAGTTTAACAGTGCTGTGGTACTGTAGTATGTTATTATAATAATAACACTATTATCCAGAATTGTAATAATATTATAGTATTACACTATAATAATTCTGGTATTTTACTGTTATACCATAATAATGCTATAATACTGTGCTATAACAGTACTATTGCAGTGAATTATACTCTAATAATACTACATTAGCAAGTATTTACATACTACAGTATTGAAATCTAATGGGACTATGATAGTGTATTATAATAATATACTTTAGTATCACTGTTATAGTAGTATACTATAATAATATAATAGTGTGGCAGAAAATTATAACAATACTATGGTACTGTAGTGTAATAATGTTATAGTACTATATTATTTTAATTATAACACTATTATCCGGAATTGTAATAATATTATAGTACTATACTATAATAATTTTGTTATTTTACTGTTATACCATAATAATGCTATAATACTGTGCTATAACAATACTATTGCAGTGAATTATACTCTAATAATACTACATTAGCAAGTATTTACATACTACAGTATTGAAATCTAATGGAACTATGATAGTGTATCATAATAATATACTTTAGTATCACTGTTATAGTAGTATACTATAATAATATAATACTGGGGCAGAAATTATAACAATACTATTGTACTGTAGTGTAATAATGTTATAGTACTATATTATTTTAATTATAACATTATTATCCAGAATTGTAATAATATTATAGCATTACACTATAATAATTCTGTTATTTTCCTGTTATACCATAATAATGCTATAATACTGTGCTATAACAATACTATTGCAATGAAATATAATAATACTATAGCTTTGATCTGCAATAATAGTGTACTACATTATAATGATATATTAAAATATATAATATTCTAAATATTCTTGCATCAAAATTTAATATTATATGGAAATAACTTAAAAATAATATAATTAATTAATTTGGAAAATATAAATTGATATAATACAAGAATTTTAATTAATATCATCTCTCAAATTCGGTTACAGCTCGATTAGAGTACCTAATTTCAAAGTAGTTTTTTATTTATTAGTATTTTATACTAATTATATTTTATTTGTTAGTATTTTATTCATAATACAGTACAAACGTATTCAAAATTGAATGTACCATAACATGTCGTTACGTTTTCACATCATGCTAAATAGATAATTGCTTCATTGCGTATCTAAATCAGTTATTTTAGCATTTTATGTGTGCGAGAAACAGAATTTTGCCTTGTCGAAATAGCCAGCAGCACTTTTGTCTATGCGCGAATGAGCACATTGCGTTTATTAGTGGCGAGCATTAGTGAAAACCACCATAGCGTAACGATCCGATGCCCGCGATAAATATCGAGATTTGTTACGGGTGTGGCTACTCCGATCCTTATTGATGACAAATCCCGTTAAACAACCCTAATGTCCTCGAATTATGCGATTTTTCTCAGCTGCCTAACGACATTGTGTCAGCTGATACCTTATCATTTCTCCTTTGCATAATTTGCATATCTAAAAGGGATAATTTTTCCTTCCTTTTTTCTTTATGATTTTGAAATCAATAATTTTTGAAATAAAATAGAATAATCAAATATTTTTTTTTTTGTATGAAAAGAATTATTTTTGGGAAGTTTAAGTAATTAATTAAGTACAGGTAACCCTCCTATAACACGGTAGATAGGTTCCTAGAAAATGCCGTGTTGTGTGAAACCGTGTTGTATGAGACCTAGAGCCAGTACAAAAAGGTTACGTTTCGAAAACTTATTAAAAACAAATTTTTTTTTTAATTCTACATAAAGAACTTAATTTTCATTAACAATATAAACGTATGTACAGCACAAAACAGAAGGAAAGTAAAAATGTTATTTTAATTTAACGCAACTTTAATTTAATAAATTTCTTCGTCGTCACTGCTTATGTAGAAGTACAGTGTTGTACAAAGGTTTTTGCAATTTTCTTATCGTGTTAGAGCGAAACCGCGTTATAGGGTACCGTGTTGTACGGGGGTTCCCGCAATATATGAATCGCGTTATAGCGAAACCGTGTTGTCGGATGCCGTGTTGTAGGAGGGCTACCTGTAGTTAATTGTTAGTGTGATCTTAAAATATACTTATGAATATAAGAAGCCTAATGACAATGAAACAGTAATTTCGATTAGTAAAATTGCAATAACAATAAATAAGACAAATCATTTTTTAATTAAATATACTTAACATGACAGACAACAGTGAATTTTATTCAGTTGAAATATAGATTGAAATGTTGGTCGTGCTATTCTATAAAGCTATGTATATTCTGGGAATTAAATTACAATGAACTTAAATGGTGGAATTAAATTAGCAATTAAATTTAATTATAATTTGAATCATGAAACTACCTTCGTTCCATTTATATTATGATTCACGATGCTCAATTTATGCTGTTGGTTATTATATGTTCGAAAATTATTCAGGAAATTTAGCCAATTTATTATACAAGTAAAATATGATATAGAAGCCACAAGGTATTGCATAAATTTTTAACTAGCCTCGTGAAATTTTTGATGGAAGAGTCCAAATTTCTATATCATTTATCTCCTAGAATTATTACGATATTTTCAATTGTCAAGTAATAAATTAATTTTTATTTTAATTATACCATTTATTAAAATTATTCTTGGAATATTTTTCATAATTTATTTATTTATTATAAATGAATATTGTAATAATTTTAGAAATTCGATAAATTGAGAATTGTTATATATGTATACATCATTTGCTAAATATAAAATATTCACTGATCATATAAAAATATTTGTAGTACTTTCAGACTAATTTTATAAAATGACCTAAATTAATACCTTTTTAATATACGTATTATATTGTTTATTAAAACTAAAATATTTGCAATTGTCAAGTAATGAATTAATTTTTATTTTAGTTATACCGTTTATTAAAATTATTCTTGTAATATTTTCAGTAATTTATTTATTTACTAGAAATGGATATTATAATGATTTCAGAAATAATTTTAGAAATTCAAGAAATTGAAAATTGTTATATATGTATACATCATTTGTTAAATCTAAAATATTTACTGACCATATATAAATATTTGTAGT
>NW_016909690.1:0-1040 GCF_001483705.2 Eufriesea mexicana
ATAAAATTGAATTTTCCAGCCAGATTCTATAGCATTGCAATGGCTATAGCCCGCCAAAAGAATCTTTCCTCCTTATTTATGCAAGGGAGTTAGCTCACCACCATATTAGTCGAAAATAACACTAAAATTGAATTTTCCAGCCTGTTTCTATAGCACTGCAATAGCTGTAGCACACCAATTGAATCTTTCCTCCTTATTTATGCAAGAAAATCAGCTCACGACGATATTAGTCGAAAATGTAAATAAAACTTAATGTTCAAGCCAGGTTCTACAGCGTTGCAATGGCTATAGTAGACCACTAGAATTCTTCCTCTTTACGTATACATGGGAGTTAGCTCACCAGGTTATTAGTCGAAAATAACAATAAAATTGAATTTTCCAGCCAGATCCTGTATCAATGCAATGGCTACAGTAGGCCAATGGAATTCTTCCCCCTTACGTATACAATGGAGTTAGCTCACCACGATATTAGTCGAAAATGTCAATGAAATTGAATTTTCCAGGCAGAAAAATATCAATGAAATTGAATATTCCAACCAGATTCTAAAACATTGCTATGGCTACATCACGCCAATGGAATCTTTCCTCCTTATTTATGCAAGAGAGTTAGCTCACCACGATATATGTCGAAATTGTCAATAAAGTTGAATTTCCCCGGCTGAATCTATAACACCGCAATGGATATGGCACGCCAATAGAATCTTTCCTCCTTACTCATGAAAGAATGTTAGCTCACCACGACATTAGTCGAAAATGACAATAAAATTGAATTTTCCAGCCAGATTCTATAGCATTGCAACGGCTACAGTAGGCCAATGGAATTCTTCCCCCTTACGTATACAATGGAGTTAGCTCACCACGATATTAGTCGAAAATGTCAATGAAATTGAATTTTCCAGGCAGATACTGTAGAATTGCAATGGCTATAGCACGCCAATAGAATCATTCCTCCTTATCTAAGCAAGAAAGTTAGCTCGCAACGATATTAGTCGAAAATGTAAATAAAATAGAATTTTCCAGCCTGTTTCTATAGCATTGCA
>NW_016909691.1:0-2776 GCF_001483705.2 Eufriesea mexicana
CATGTCGGGTCTCGATGCGTAGCCACCTCCTCGTGGTGAGACCTGGTAATTGGTATCGTTTCTAAAAGAATTATTTTTGGGAACGATACCAAGCTAAGAGCTATGCACAAAGTTTAAGATATGTTCTATCTTTTGTAAATTTTCAGTATTCCTTTTGAACTTCGAAACTGAAGTAAAGAAGAATTAAGGTAAGTGAGGTAAGTAACATTGCTAAATAGGTGGAAAATATTCCGCTGAAACTGCAAAAGCGTTGTCCTCAAAAATTATTGTAATTGGCGTCATTTTTTGCAATTCTGTGAAGATACCAATAGTTTATTAGTACCTACAATACCGATACCATTAATTTATGAATTATGTACGCACATTGTAAAAACAAAATCCTTGAGCATATTCGCATATAATTTATGTTTATATTTTTCTGCTAGTTCTTCTTACAATTTAATATTTTAACAGAAAATAATTCATTATTTAAATAATTAATCATAAGAAATTAATTATTATCAAATTATGCACGAAACTTGCGTAAAAATATTGCATATAACACCAGGTTTTCAATGCAGTTGTAAAAGTTCATGAATTAGTGACATAAATTGAGAAAAATGTAAATTTTTTATACTGCCGAATGAAAAATCAAACGACAACGATCATTGCTATGTATGATTTTGGAGCAGAAGCTCAGGAAAGTAACAGGAACACAGAATGCGCATTGAGGTTGTCTAAACCTCGTCATGTGCTAGACAAGGATAGAACGGGGTTAGAAAAGGAGCTTAAAGCTTAAAGCTTCGGCAGTAGAAAATTAACAAATTACTCGATTTCTGCGATTAATTTATGAACTTTTATAGCTGCATCGCAAAGCTGGATCTCTAGGTAACTTTCTCGTGCAATTTTCATATTAAATTTGATACTAACTAATTTTTTATTATTATTTACTTGACGGCGTACGGTATTTTCAACAACCGTCGGCATGTACGTCTCTTAAAATAATTAATTATAAACGAAACTAGAAATAAAATACGAATAAAAATTATATCAGAACATTCCCAAGGATATTGTTTTTATAATAAGTTACTGTAATTCATAAATTAATTGCATAGGGAAGAGTAATTAATGGAAAACTATTAGTATTTTTGATATCAGTTCGAACGGACCGGGAAATAATTATTCGTAATTAAATAATGAGGAAGAAATTGAGATCAGAAGTTATATTAGAAAGTTGGTAAAAGACGCGTCTTTACAATGAAATTATAAAAGTTCATAAATTATTCGCAAAAACTGTAATTTGTTAATTTTCCAATAAAAATTTAAATTACTGCGGTCAGCGCCATCTATGATTTTGGACTGGAAGCTTGTGTTACAGTTCCTAATATAAAATTTTAGAAATATCAGACAGCGCCATCTATAATTTTGAACTGGAAGCTTATTCGCCATACAGTTCCATCTATAATTTTGGATTGGAAGCTTGTGTTGCATTCTAAAATCATAGAAGGCGCTGAATGACGTTTCTAGCCGTTTGTATTAGGAACACATAACACGAGGAGAGGTTGATACCGACGGAGTTCCTGGAACTGACGTCATTTCCAAGAATTTCCTTGGACGATATTTTTATGGTCTCGACATAAAATTTCTGGTCGATTTCGCGATTTTGTATCAGGATAACATGATACGAAAGGAGGTCGTTCGCCGACCGATTCCAAGAAATGACGTCATTTCCAAGAATTGAGCGACCATACCTTTGCGGCCTCGGCGTAAAATTTTAGACCGATTTTACGATTTTGTATCAGGATAACATAACTGGACAAGAGGTCGATCATCGACTGAATTCTAAGAAATGACGTCATTTCTAAGAATTGCTTGGACAATGCTTTTGCTGCCTTGATGTAAAATTTTCGGCCGATTTCGCGAATTTGCATCAGGATAACATGACGTGATAGGAGGTCGTTCGCAGAGACTGTTCCAAGAAATGACGTCATTTCCAAGAACTCCCGGGACAATACTTTTCCTGCTTCGCAGTAGATTTTTATTATTTTACTTACCTTATACTTACCTTATACTTACCTTACTTACCTTCCTTACGTGCCTTCCCTTACTTGCGCTCCTTTCTTTACTTACAAGGAGAGTGCTAAGTCTTTCGGGTCACCGATTTAGTTGAAAGTTTGCAGGTTTGTAGATATCGTCATGCAGTTTAAGCAAATACATCATTATAGCGGCACTTACTCAATAGCTTTTGAGATATTTACGATTAAAGTTTTATTACTCGGTGAATTACAGATTTATTTTCAATAGCTTTTAATTGGAGTTTTAGACTAATGGTGATAGTCGAGAATTTCTATGCTCGAGGACTCGGATTCGATTACGGTTCATAAGTTAGTATTTTTTTTGGATCTATTTTTTATTTTGTATTCATTTTCCGCCTATGATAACATTGTAAATAAAAAATTGTAAATAAAATTTCTTAATAAAAAAATTTATTTTTTATGCTTTCATATGCTAGTGTATACTTATTACAAAATAATAAGAATATTATGCAAGAAAAATACTTTTCTATAGCAATCTTATTTACTAAAGGAAATACAAAACCTATCGCTCATGTAAGTATTAATTATTAAATTAAACATCCTATAAGAATGTTGCCTATAATTCCAACTTTGCTGTGCAGCTATAAATTTTCATGAATTAATTACAAAAACTTGGCAATTTATTAATTTTTTACTGTCGAATTGATTTCTAGTATCCAGTTCGAATACAAATTTTACCGCCTGCGATCAGCGCCACCTAT
>NW_016909691.1:5427-9201 GCF_001483705.2 Eufriesea mexicana
AAACAACGCATCTTCATCTGTGACTTCATGTTCGTCTGGCTTTTAAGAGAGTAAAGAGAAGGAAGAAAAATGTGTTGTACTTATTTATGTCCTTTTATTGTTTTGTTTCTCCCGCCCAACGGGTCACGTGGTATTTCATTCGGCAGTTTCGATCAGCGCCATCTATTATTTGGCTCCAAATGCTACAAAAGTGATAGGAATATAGAATAGGCAAGGAGGTCGTCGATGTGCTGGTCACGTGATAGACAAGGACAGAGACTGGATAGAAAAGGATAGAATGGCTCCGGCAGTGAAAAATTATTAATTACTCAATTTCCGTAAACAATTTGTGAACTTTTATAATTTTAGTGCAAAGCTGGAACTTCAGGCTACATTCCTATATAACTTTCGTAAAGAATTTAGCTCTAAATTGTAAGTTATTAATTTTTGTTTTATGGCGTCTATGATTTCGTAACGGCGACCATCACGACCTTCCGTGAAAATATTTAATAGTAAACGAAACTAGAAGCAAAATGTGATCAAAAGTTATATGAGAAGATTCGCTAGGACATTGGCTTTCTAACGAGTGCATAAAGTTTCATAAATTATTTGCGTTGAGGATAGTAATTAATGAAAAACCAATGGCGTCTTCGACAACAATTCAAACACTGCGTAGAATAATAATTAATATTAAATTAATTAGGGACAAATCTATATCGAAAGGTATATTGGAAAGTTCCTGAAGAATCTGCCTTTACGATGAATCTATAAAAGTTCATAAATTAATCGCAGGAATTGAGTAATCAATTAATTAATTTTGATTTTTATCTGGAACTGTTCCGTTAGTTCCAGTACAGAACTGCAGGCGGCGCTGACTGTTCCTGTTTGAAGTTTTATTAGAAGATTAATTAATTACTCAATTCCTGCGATTAATTTATGAACTTTTATAGATTCATCGTAAAGGCAGATCCTTTAAGAACTTTCCCATATACTTTTCGATATAGATTTGTCCCTAATTAATTTAATATTAATTATTATTCTGCGCAGTGTTTGAATTGTTGTCGTAGACGCCATTGGTTTTTCATTAATACTGTCCTTTACGCAATTAATTTATGAAACTTTATGCACTCGTTAGAAAGACAATGTCCTTGCGAATCTTCCCATATAACTTTTGATCACATTTTGCTTCTAGTTTCGTTTACTATTAAATATTTCCACGGAAGATCGCGATGGTCGTCGTTACGAAATCATAGACGCCATAAAACAAAAATTAATAACTAACAACTTAGAGTTAAATTCTGCACGAAAATTAAATAAGAATGTAGCCTGAAGTTCCAGCTTTGCATCAAAATTATAAAAGTTCACAAATTGTTTACAAAAATTGAGTAATTAATAATTTTTCCCTGCCGGGGCCATTCTATCCTTTTCTATCCCCTCTCTGTCCTTGTCAGTCACGTGACCAGCTCTCAGTCTACCTCCTTGCCTATTCTATATTCCTATCACTTTCTTGCTTTTTGAGCCCAAATCATAGATGGCGCTGATCGAAACTGCCGAATTATAAACCACATGACCCGTTGGGCGGGAGAAACAAAACTATAAAAGGACATAAATAAGTATAACACATTTTTCTCCGTTTCTTTTACTCTGTTAATAGTCCGTTGAACATGAAGTCATAGATAAAGAGGCGTGCTTTTGTTCCTGGTACAAAGAAAATGAAACTGCCATGGTTATATGTTAAAGTACTTTTCATTCATTTTGAAAGTTTTACATATACACGTTAATTGTTAACGACATAATAAACAATGACATATAGACATTAGAATCCGAGTAGATGTCCGTATCACGGACTGTTGCGAGAAAAAAATGTTTCGTAATACATATCACGAAATAATTCTCATTACAATGACCA
Source organism: Eufriesea mexicana (assembly GCF_001483705.2). NCBI lineage: Eukaryota > Metazoa > Arthropoda > Insecta > Hymenoptera > Apidae > Eufriesea > Eufriesea mexicana. The sequence continues at coordinate 7,316 of NW_016909691.1, forward strand.
TATATGTATGTACAATATTTACAAACATATGACAAATGATTCTATTCAAAAGCATGAGTTATCCTAATAATTCTTGATATCTCTTATCGTGCATTTCCTCAGATTTCTCTTGTGTTAAACCTAATAAGGAGTTTTTTATTCCCCTATTCATTTTCCCTTATCATCTTCAACATCATCTATTTTATAATTTTGAACTTTCTTAGGTTCCTTTTTTGTATCTCTTAATGTATTTTTTATCGTTTCCTTCATTGCTCTGAAAATATAAATATAAGAGACAGTCCATAAAAATTCCTACTTTCTATAACATATTTATAATATAAACAACAAACTAACTATTTCTCTTTCTTTACAACTTCTAATTTTTCTTGAGTTTTTACTTGGTCGTCACATTCCCAATCACTACTGCGGCCTTTCTTCCTTTATTTATTTGCAAGTCCACATGGTTCAACAGCTGGTTGTGAGTTTAATTTTGGATCAGTTAAATGATCATGAACTGATTTGCCTTTAACAGTAAACTTTTTATTTAATATCTCAGATTCTTTTTCATCTTCCTTTGCTTCTCCACCGAATGATAAAAGATTGAAATCTCTGTAACAAAATTTTTCATTGCAAAGAACAATACTATTAGGGCTAAATTCTGCAAACATATATGATTTTTACTTTACTGCTGCTGTTTTAGTTTTTAAACTGTCCTTTACTTCTTCACTTTCCTGTACCTATTGTTCCTGGTATAATATCAAAAAATGGATTGTTCAATATTATAGGTTTTATCGATTTTGGAGGATAAAGTGGTTTATCATTCCACAAACCAGAGAAAATATTATATTTATATCAATGCTTGATATATATTCTTGCAAACATTAAATTTGCCTCATCTACAAGTGCTTCTTCGAGTTTAAGCATACTATATATAGATTCTGCAGTAACTTCACCAAATATTGTATGTTTATTCCGCAATTCTGGTGTAAAACTAAGGGTAAAGAAGAATTGGAAACCATTGTCATCTTTTCCAGCATTAGCCATAGCAATTAAATCTCGTCACAAAAACGTAATCTTCTATGAAATTCGTCCTAAAACACATACAACCAATAATTATTTTTAAATAAGAAAGGAATTCATTTTATTTTTAAATATAGTCTCACTTTAAATGGTTCTCCATTTATTATACCACCTTCTCCTGTACCTGTGGGATCACCATTTTGTGTTATGAATCCTTTGATAATTCTATGAAATATAGTGTCATCTCAAGAACCTTCCATATGTAATTGTATGAAATTTCTATATGCCTTTGCAGCTTCTTTTGCCCATAATTCTAACTCAATATCACCAACATTTGTTTTCATTACAACCTAGTTTGACAAATATATTAGTTTGATTAATGTAAAATACTTATAAAATCAAATTTATTAAAATTTATTATTTATTATTGTAATTCAAATTAGAAATTAGTTAATACATTACCATAGAAATTCAGAAAGTAAATATTGTATATCGGTTAAATTTTTAAAAACAGATATACAATCCATTGAAATATTATAAAATGATACTTATTACTTTACCCTTAGTGGCTGGCTCTTGCATATAAGTGTTACTCATGTTTGTAAGTCTCCTATAATAGAAAAAATCCTTCATCAATAATATTTCATATTAAATCTTTAGTTATTTATAAATCAGTCAACCAAATGGTTCTTTTCTCAAATAATCATACCTTTTACCTCCTTTTGACATTGACTTTATTGGCCCAATTAAGTCCATGATGTGCCACAGCACCATTATAATTGCTTCTTTTATAGTTTCCAAGTCAATTTACACTCTATATTCAATTTAACTTTACCTTTCATAACTGTTATCAATTGTTCATTCTCCATCTCTTCAATGATCCTCAT
>NW_016909691.1:9287-20225 GCF_001483705.2 Eufriesea mexicana
TAATAATTATCATTACAATGACCATATATATATGTACAATATTTATAAACATATGATAAATGATTCTATTCAAAAGCATGAGTTATCCTAATAATTCTTGATATCTCTTATCGTGCATTTCCTCAGATTTCTCTTGTGTTAAACCTAATAAGGAGTTTTTTATTCCCCTATTCATTTTCCCTTATCATCTTCAACATCATCTATTTTATAATTTTGAACTTTCTTAGGTTCCTTTTTTGTATCTCTTAATGTATTTTTTATCGTTTCCTTCATTGCTCTGAAAATATAAATATAAGAGACAGTCCATAAAAATTCCTACTTTCTATAACATATTTATAATATAAACAACAAACTAACTATTTCTCTTTCTTTACAACTTCTAATTTTTCTTGAGTTTTTACTTGGTCGTCACATTCCCAATCACTACTGCGGCCTTTCTTCCTTTATTTATTTGCAAGTCCACATGGTTCAACAGCTGGTTGTGAGTTTAATTTTGGATCAGTTAAATGATCATGAACTGATTTGCCTTTAACAGTAAACTTTTTATTTAATATCTCAGATTCTTTTTCATCTTCCTTTGCTTCTCCACCGAATGATAAAAGATTGAAATCTCTGTAACAAAATTTTTCATTGCAAAGAACAATACTATTAGGGCTAAATTCTGCAAACATATATGATTTTTACTTTACTGCTGCTGTTTTAGTTTTTAAACTGTCCTTTACTTCTTCACTTTCCTGTACCTATTGTTCCTGGTATAATATCAAAAAATGGATTGTTCAATATTATAGGTTTTATCGATTTTGGAGGATAAAGTGGTTTATCATTCCACAAACCAGAGAAAATATTATATTTATATCAATGCTTGATATATATTCTTGCAAACATTAAATTTGCCTCATCTACAAGTGCTTCTTCGAGTTTAAGCATACTATATATAGATTCTGCAGTAACTTCACCAAATATTGTATGTTTATTCCGCAATTCTGGTGTAAAACTAAGGGTAAAGAAGAATTGGAAACCATTGTCATCTTTTCCAGCATTAGCCATAGCAATTAAATCTCGTCACAAAAACGTAATCTTCTATGAAATTCGTCCTAAAACACATACAACCAATAATTATTTTTAAATAAGAAAGGAATTCATTTTATTTTTAAATATAGTCTCACTTTAAATGGTTCTCCATTTATTATACCACCTTCTCCTGTACCTGTGGGATCACCATTTTGTGTTATGAATCCTTTGATAATTCTATGAAATATAGTGTCATCTCAAGAACCTTCCATATGTAATTGTATGAAATTTCTATATGCCTTTGCAGCTTCTTTTGCCCATAATTCTAACTCAATATCACCAACATTTGTTTTCATTACAACCTAGTTTGACAAATATATTAGTTTGATTAATGTAAAATACTTATAAAATCAAATTTATTAAAATTTATTATTTATTATTGTAATTCAAATTAGAAATTAGTTAATACATTACCATAGAAATTCAGAAAGTAAATATTGTATATCGGTTAAATTTTTAAAAACAGATATACAATCCATTGAAATATTATAAAATGATACTTATTACTTTACCCTTAGTGGCTGGCTCTTGCATATAAGTGTTACTCATGTTTGTAAGTCTCCTATAATAGAAAAAATCCTTCATCAATAATATTTCATATTAAATCTTTAGTTATTTATAAATCAGTCAACCAAATGGTTCTTTTCTCAAATAATCATACCTTTTACCTCCTTTTGACATTGACTTTATTGGCCCAATTAAGTCCATGATGTGCCACAGCACCATTATAATTGCTTCTTTTATAGTTTCCAAGTCAATTTACACTCTATATTCAATTTAACTTTACCTTTCATAACTGTTATCAATTGTTCATTCTCCATCTCTTCAATGATCCTCATGTTTGCAAGTCAATGGCACACATGTTTCTCTCTTGATACATATGCTCCCTCTTTTCTGTTTCTTGATTTGACATAATAAACATTTCCTCTTCTCGTTCCTTTTATTCAAACTTAACACATTAGCGATGATCATTGACTTTGACCACTGATATTAATATACATTTATATCAGGAACACAACATACCTTTCAATCTCACTGTATTCTCCATTTCTTGTTATAAGAGGCCATCACCTAAATTAATTATATTCCTTTTTGTCTGCCTAAACCATCTCCATTTTCTGAATTTTCATTTGACCATCAAAGATTTCTATCTTGTACGTCATAAGGTTAACCGACCTAGAATGCAATAAAGATATCATACTTTACATATTTATATTGCTGCTTCAATTTTTTCTTGCTATAAAGTATAATTCTTAGTATTTACGCTGATGATATTCCATGAGTCCAATATTTCTCTATTGTTGCACGTGCTTGTTTATTTCAATAGAATATTGTCTTTTCTAACTTACACTATTTAATTATAACTAAAGGTTATGTTAATACAAATACTTACATTCTTTTCGTGATGCAGGCACATCTGCATGGACACAACAATGCTTCCGACGTTTGTTTGTAATTTTTACTCATTTCCCATGCACTCTCCTGTTAACTTGGAGAAAAATTAACAAATCGTTCAATTTCTGTGTTTAATTAATGAAATTTTATAACTGCGTTGTAAAGGCGTACCTTTCCATATTTGTCGTCTGCCAGGTAAAGAAATAACTGCTGATTGTCTAATTAAAACCGCTGTTTCGGCTGAATTTATTAAAGAATGTAGAAAACTTTATGATTTTATTTATTAAAATAAATTAAAATGTATTAGGTGCACGTAACCAGAGTTAGTAAACTATTTGACTAGAAATCAATTCGACAGTAGAAAATTAATAAATTGCCAAGTTTTTGTAATTAATTCATGAAAATTTATAGCTGCACAGCAAAGTTGGAATTATAGGCAACATTCTTATAGGATGTTTAATTTAATAATTAATACTTACATGAGCGATAGCTTTTGTATTTCCTGTAATAAATAAGATTGCTATAGAAAAGCATTTTTCTTGCATAATATTCCTATTATTTTGCAATAATTATACACTAGCATAAGAAAGCGTAAAAAATAAATTATTTCATTAGGAAATTTTATTTACAATTTTTTCATAGACGAAAAATGAACACAATCAAAAATAGATTAAAAAACTACCAACTATGGGACGAGAATCGAACCACGATCCATTACCACAGGAATATTCATCTATCGCTTTTAGGCCACGATTGCACTTGTAAAATGATGGAAATAAATCTGTAATTACGAAAGTAATGAAACTTCAATCGTAAATATCTCGAAAACTATTGAGTAGTTGCTGCTATAATGATATATTTTCTTAAACTGCATGACGATATCCACAAACCTGCAGAGTATCAACTAAATCGTTGACCCGACGCACTTGTACCCTCCTTGTTAGCTTAATTCCTCTTCATTTAAATATCTTTTGAACAGATATTGCCCACTCTCTATTTTCAAATTCCAAAGGGAACAGTGAAAATTCACAAGAGATAGGACATACGTTATACTTTGTGCGTAGCTCTTAGCTTGATATCCTTTCCCAAAGGAAAACGATACCAATTACCAGGTCTCACCACGAGGAGGTGACTACGCATCGAGACCCGACATGCGCCCTAGTGGCGCAGCCTGCTGGCGCTATCCGTATCAAAGATATCCTAATCTAACTTGGAGCGAATTAAGTTAAAATGACTCTACTGACACTTTATTATATTTCGTGTCTTACAAAAGGGGTTTCGGTTCGGTATACTGAAACTCTACTGTCGCAACGCTAAGATATTTTCAAGTTCCCATAAAAATAGGGAATGAAATATCAAACACGCGAGCTAATAGAAAATCGCGACGCGCCCGAACGAGTTCGCGATTATTCGAAAGACCGACTAGCCTAGGCGATGTACTCCCGTGTACAGAGATAACTTCATACCTCGGCACCCTCCCGATCGGGCCTAGCTCAATTCCAGTCACTGTCGCACTCGCCAAGACTTACACGTGGACCAAGGATAGTCCCTGAACCAATGAAACTTCTAGTGTCAACGCGAGGGCCCTGCTGGGCGGTTGCCGGCCAAGACAGACACTTCGCATCCCAGCCACACGGGGTAGAACTTAATCATCCCTGTGGTCTAACCGTAGATGGTACTAGTCCGTCAGCCAGCATGTGCCCGAGCCCCAGTCGCGTACGACTTAGGCAGCGGACCGCCCCGTCGAGGTCAGAAGACGCACTGATCCGAGGGGGTCACCCTGGAACCCGATGCATGACGAGATTGACAGTGACTGGAAATGAGTGTCGGAGACGAGTCGTGAGGATGACTTACGAAGCATGTACTTATCGAGTACACGAGAGCACGTCGCGTAGGCTAGTCGGTACTTACGAACGATCGCGATTATCGCGAGAACAATTATGTTCTATTTGCTAAACGAGGGGGATAAGAAAATGATAGAGAATTTATAAATTTCGCTCCAAGTTAGGTAGCTTACCTTTGTACAGATAGCGCGCACATGATACTTAGTCTATGGATCTATCTTATGATTACTTAAAAGTAAACGCACGCATCGTTCATTGATGTGTCGCAAACAGAATCTTGAGAAACCTAAAAGCTAAAACAGAATATATTATTGTTAATATGTAGCTGAAAGGAAAGGGATTAGTACGAGGAAACCATCAAGGATAATAACCAAATGGAACGAGCAAGCCAACGACGAGACCTGAGCAACATAACTACGAGACAGAAACATTCCAACGGTGAGATATAAACATACCAACGAGGAAGCGCTCGAGTATTATACGAAATACTCGAACGCTCTAACGAAAACAAATCGAACGGAAGTCGTAAAATTTGTGAAAGGAAAGATTTAGCCAACGATGAGACATAAGTAAACCAACGACGAAGCATTCGAATATTGTACGAAATACTCGAATGCTGAAACAAAGAGACAAATAGAATGAAAGAAATAAAATCTGGAAGAAGAAAAATAATTAGAACCTGAAAGAAGAAATTATTGTTAAATTATTTAAGAGAGTGGACAATGGCCACTGAATAGCCATTGATCTAGCCAACGATGATATACAAATAAACCAACGACGAAGCATTCGCATAGTGTACAAAACACTTGAATGCACAAACAATGAAATCTAGAATAAAAGAAATAGAATCTGAAAGAAGAAATAATTAAAACCTGAAACAAAAAGAAAGAATATTAACGCGGTCCTTCCGAAGTCGAAGCGATAACTGGCTCGAGCCTGCACGCGGGCCCCTTATATAGCGGCGGCCGGGCGAAGATCGGCGAAAATTTCCGAACTTTACCGATTCCTTTAAAAGTTATTTTTCGGCTCTAATAACTAATAATTTATTAACTCTTTTGACTTTTATCATTAATATACGTTGCAAACTATTTGTTAGCAATAATTTTAATCCGTTATTAACAATAAATTTATTAATTTATTAACTTTTTAAAGTTACGAATACTTTCTAACACAAATACGTCGTTTGTTCAAGTAGTAGCTAATAATTTATTAACTTTTTTGACTTCTATCGTTAATATAAGTTACAAGCTATATGTTATCAACAATTTTAATTTGTTATTAACGATAAATTTATTAATTTATTAGCTTTTTTAAGTTACGAATACATTTTAACACAAATACGTTGTTTGTTTAAGTAGTAGCTAATAATTTATTAACTTTTTTTACTTTTATCATTAATATATGTTGAAAAATATTTATTATTATCAATAAATGTAGCAATTTATTAATTTTTTGCTAATTATAGGTACATTTTCACGCAAATACGTTATGTATACTTGTAATAGCCTATAATTTAGTAATTTTTCCACTTGTATTATAAATTTACGTTGTGACCAATTTGTTATTAGAAATAAGTGTAATAATTTTTACACTTTTGCAAATTATAGGTACATTTAAACATTAGTATATTGTTCAAGTAATAACCAATGAATTAATTCTTTTCTTGTGTTATAAATTTACGCTATGAACAATTTATTGTTAATAAGAAATTGGATTATTTATACATTTTTATGAACTATAACTGTATATGAATGACATCATTGCCAAGAATTTCGTACACTTACCTCTCGCATCCTCAAAAATCGTCAAATGTTTAACTGAAACATTGAAAATTTACAAAAGATAGTAAATATTTTAAACTTTGTACGTAGCTCTTAGCTTGGTATCGTTCCCAAAAATAATTCATTGGGAAACGATACCAATTACCAGGTCTCACCACGTGGAGGTGGCTACGCATCGAAACCCGACATGCGCCCTAGTGGCACAGCCTGCTGGCGCTATCTATATCAAAGGTACTCTAACCTAACTTGGAGCGAAAGAAGTTAAAGTGAAAATCTACTGACACTTTATTATATTTCGTGTCTTACAAAGGGAATTTCGATTCGATATATTAAAACTCTACTGTCGCAATAAAATAAATTCCCATAAAAATAGGGAATGAAATGTAAAAGACGCGAGCAAGTGAAAAATCGTAGCGTGCCCGAACGAGATCGCGATTATTCGAAAGACCGACTAGCCTATGAGACGTACTCTCGTGTACAAGACAACTTCATGCCTCGGCACCTTCCCGATCGAACTTAGTCCACCCAGCCACCACAGACCCTGCCATGACTTACTCGCGAACGAGAGCGATCGACGAACCAACGAAACATCCAAAATCAAGTCGAGGGTCCCTAGCGAGGCTCTGTAGCCGGTCACGCAGGCCCCTGCCACATGGGGGAGAAATTAATCATCCCATGGGGTCTGACCGTAGGCCCATATGCAATGTCCGGCTACAGGACCCATACCCCAGTCGTGCACGCGCTGGTGCCCAGGACGACTAAGGCCGACAGACCCTCGAATTGACCCAGATGAGTGCCAGCCCGCCGACCACCCTAGAACCGATGCGTGACAAGGGTGGCAGTGGCGAGGGTGAGTGTCAGAACGAGTCGTTTGGATGACTTACGAAACATGAAGTTATCGAGTACACGAGAGTACGTCGCGCAGGCTAGTCGGTACTTAAAACGATCGCGCTTATCGCGAGAACAATTATGTTCCATTTGGTAAACGAGAGGGATAAAAGGTAGATAGAGAATTGATATATTTTGCTCCAAGTTAGGTGGCTCACCTTTGAACAGATAGCGCGCACATGAAACTTAGTTTAGGGATCTATCTTATAACTGCTTATAACTACTTAGGTCTAAATGCATGCATTCCGCGTCATCCATTGATGTGTCTCAAATGAAATCTTGAGAAAACTTCAGACTCTTGAGAAACCTGAAAGCTGAAACAGAATATATTATTGTTAAGATAAACCTGAAAGGAAACGGATTAGTAGAAGGAAAGAAAACGAATGAATAGAAACAATGAAGGTTAACCAAGTGGAACGAGCAAGCCATCCATAAGACAGAAACGAACCAACGAAGAGACACAGAAAAACCAACGACGAAATATTCGAATATTCCCGAAATATTCGAGTTCTCAAATATAAATAAATGGAAAGGAAGAAATAAAATCTGAAAAAATGAAAATAATTGAAACCTGAAAGAAAAATATAATTAGAATCTGCAGAGAGGAAACCTAATTCAAACCCAACGATGAGATATGAATAACCCATTGATGAGACATATATTTCCCAACGATGTGACATAAATAAACCAACGGCGAAATATTCGAATATTGTACGAAATATTCGAATGCTTAAATAAAAACAAATGGAAACGAGAAAATAAAATCTGAAAATATAAAAAATAATTAAAACCTGAAGAAGAAAAAATTAATTCCTGAAAATAAAACAAAAATTATTAGTAAATTGTTTAATGGCGTGAGGTGAGGGTGGGGTAACCAGTCCCAACCTTACTTCGAACCACTACCCCTCTCGCACTATGAAAATTTATATGTTACCCTTCCGAAGTCGAAGCGACAAATAAGTTTTTGCTGCGTCGCGTTGCCCTTTATATAGCCTCCGATCGACCAAGTCCCCCACCCCGATCAGAAATATCAGAACTTCACCGATTCCATTAATTATTATTTTGCCATGTTAATAACCAATAATTTAATAATTTTTTTATTATTATTATAAGTTTACATTCTTGACAATTTGTTATTAACAAAATTAATTTGTTATTAACAATCAGAGTAATAATTTATAAACTTTCTGGGAATTGTAGGTACATTTCGACAGAAATATATTAAAAGTTCAAGTAATTGGCCAGTAATTTATTAATTTTTTCACGTTTATTATAAATTTAAATTATTGACAATTTATTATTAGCAATGAACGTAATAATTTATAAATTTCTTGCAAATTATAGGTTCATTTTCACATCAGTACGTTATAAATTCAAGTAATAACCAGTGGTTTATTAATTTCTTCACTTTTATTATAAATTTACGTTGTAAATAATTTGTTATTAATAATAAATTTGAAAATTCATACATCTTTATAACCTATAACTATATTCATACTTTTATAGAATAACTTTCCATGATATATATACGTATGTTAAAATACTTTTATTTCTTCTATGTTTTTAGCTAAAGTGAAATAGTACACGAAAAATAAAACCGTCAAAAGATTCATTCTCATCTTAAAAATTGGATGGATTGCCAGGAGGTCTGACTCCATTTTCTACAATTAATTTATTAATTGCATGCATATATTATAAAAACAATGTTCTTGTGCGTCCTCTCATATCATTTGTGATCACATTTTACTTTTAGTCTTGCTCATTATTAAATATCTTTAAAGTTAAATTTTTAAAGTTGAAAAAAGGGAATAGTAGCAAAAGTTGATATTAATCAAAGGGATCCTATATAAACCATACCAATATACCACCTCAAAATAAGCTAAAATTCACGTTTTTGACAAATTTTTCCAATTTACATAACTTATATATACATATTATACATTTAAGAATGCTTTCAATCGTGCATTCATAGAAATATTTAAAAGTATCTCCAATTAAGGTGGACATAACGTTCATGTATCAAATTTCGTAACTAATAAATATATATTATATATTCCTATATATTATACATATATTACAAATTTTACAATTAATTTCATTAATTCATAACGCTTTTGGAGTTGAAATTAAACACATTTTAATGTGGCATTTTCGTAACAGTAATACACTTGTATTCGCTTTAAAGATATTAATAATAATATGTTAGCACATATCTACTCCAAACATAAAACATCTTCCCACGAGGGGGGAAGATGTCCACAAAAGGGCACAGCTGTTCTAACCGACGCTAACGGACGCTAACGGTCCAGTCGATGCCGAATCGAACATACCGGTAACACGCGGTGAAATATTTTCGCACGTGAAAGTAAAAATTTCAATGTCTCCTCAAGGCATTTCGCGAAGTAGTGGTATCATTGATTGACGTTGTATTCACTTTTATTATAAATTTACGTTGTAAATAATTTGTTATTAATAATAAATTTGAAAATTCATACATCTTTATAACCTATAACTATATTCATACTTTTATAGAATAACTTTCCATGATATATATACGTATGTTAAAATACTTTTATTTCTTCTATGTTTTTAGCTAAAGTGAAATAGTACACGAAAAATAAAACCGTCAAAAGATTCATTCTCATCTTAAAAATTGGATGGATTGCCAGGAGGTCTGACTCCATTTTCTACAATTAATTTATTAATTGCATGCATATATTATAAAAACAATGTTCTTGTGCGTCCTCTCATATCATTTGTGATCACATTTTACTTTTAGTCTTGCTCATTATTAAATATCTTTAAAGTTAAATTTTTAAAGTTGAAAAAAGGGAATAGTAGCAAAAGTTGATATTAATCAAAGGGATCCTATATAAACCATACCAATATACCACCTCAAAATAAGCTAAAATTCACGTTTTTGACAAATTTTTCCAATTTACATAACTTATATATACATATTATACATTTAAGAATGCTTTCAATCGTGCATTCATAGAAATATTTAAAAGTATCTCCAATTAAGGTGGACATAACGTTCATGTATCAAATTTCGTAACTAATAAATATATATTATATATTCCTATATATTATACATATATTACAAATTTTACAATTAATTTCATTAATTCATAACGCTTTTGGAGTTGAAATTAAACACATTTTAATGTGGCATTTTCGTAACAGTAATACACTTGTATTCGCTTTAAAGATATTAATAATAATATGTTAGCACATATCTACTCCAAACATAAAACATCTTCCCACGAGGGGGGAAGATGTCCACAAAAGGGCACAGCTGTTCTAACCGACGCTAACGGACGCTAACGGTCCAGTCGATGCCGAATCGAACATACCGGTAACACGCGGTGAAATATTTTCGCACGTGAAAGTAAAAATTTCAATGTCTCCTCAAGGCATTTCGCGAAGTAGTGGTATCATTGATTGACGTTGTAATCGCTGTAACAAACGTAATATATATTTAAGGACAATTCTACACGGTTTCGCGTATTATTTCGTAAGATTAAAACTATAATATTTTTGCAACAGTGCCGTTACATTCACAAATGGACCACGGCCGCAGTTTAAGGAATTGTGAGAAATTCACCAACATGAAGATATATAACTGCTAACATCTGTTCGGTGGTAATATACCACATGTGAAACGAAGTGAAGTTACATAGTGAAAATCGTGTAACGATACATGTGTAAAATAGAGTGACGAGAGTGCAAATCCAATAGTCACATATTATAGATTGTAGATTTAGATTTTGATTGACAGTTTCATAATAGTTTTTCCAATTTTTATTCCATTTAGGCAGTTCAATAGCGAAATATAGTGGGGCAAGTAACAAAGGTTCACAAACCGTAGGGCACTTTTATATATTATAGCTTATATCTTCGACATTTCGTTTCTCGGTTGGAATTTTTTAGTCTAATACCATAGAATAGACTGATCT
>NW_016909691.1:24214-29561 GCF_001483705.2 Eufriesea mexicana
GGTTTCTTTTCGAATTTTAGTGCGACTTTTCGTAAAATAGTGCCGGAAGTGAGACCGTGTGTGACAGATTACTGCGTAGTTTCCTGTCGGCCCTTATCTTTGCGAAGTAGGGACTGCTGATAAGAAGTTTTTCATCTAATTCGATAGAATAGAATCTCCTTTAATTGAATCAATGGTTTCTTTTCGAATTTTAGTGCGAGTTTTCGTAAAATAGTGCCGGAAGTGAGACCGCGTGTGACAGGTTACTGCGTAGTTTCACGTCGGCCCTTATCTTTGCGAAATAGGGACTGCTGATAAGAAATTTTTCATCTAATTCGACAGAATAGAATCTTTTTAAATAGAATCAATGGTTTCTTTTCGAATTTTAGTGCGACTTTTCGCAAAATAGTGCCGGAAGTGAGACCGTACGTGACAGATTACTGCGTAGTTTCCCGTCGGCCCTTATCTTTGCGAAATAGGGATTGGTGATAAGAATTTTTTCATCTAGCTCGATAGAATAGAACCTTTTCTACTAGAATCAATTGTTTCTTTTCGAATTTTCGTTCGTGTTTTCGAAAAATAGTGCCGGAAGTGAGACCGTGTGTAACAGGTTACTGCGTGGTTTCGCGTCAGCTCGTTTCTTTTTAAAATGGGTACTGCTGTTAAGAATTTTTTCATGTAATTCGGTAGAGTAGATATTAGTCTTTTCATTGGTATTGCAAGTCTACGTTGTATACAATTTGTTTACAGCAATATTGATTTGTTATTGTCAATCGGTCTAATAATTTATAAGCTTTATCAAATTATATACATTTTATCATAAATAAGTTTTAATTTCATGTAATGGTCAAAAATTTATTTATTTTCTTGTCTTTTGTTATAATTTTTTGTTGTGAACAATTTGTTGTCAACTGTGTTAATTTGTTATTAATAATAGATTTGGTTATTCATACATCCTTTGTAAAGTATAATTTCATTCGCACTTCCATATGATTAATTTCCATGGTATGTATATTTTGCCTTTCACCTGATTTTCATTTCAATATAATAGTTTTTCCTTGTGGATTTTCTAACCTCACTTTTCAGATGGGATCTAAGAGTGTTTCCAATTACATGCATATGCTCTTTCACAAGGTTCTTAAAAATTTCTTTGTGGAAGAAGAGTGTTAACTCGAAGTCTAAATTCAGAAGAATCCTGTGACTTACTGTACACAAATATGGCGTCTCTGTTGCCACTGTTTAGTGGCGCCTCCGTCGTTTTGGAGTCCCCTAACCAGAGGATACCCATTAAATAAATAACAAATCCCCCATGTGACAAATTTGAAGATTGTTTCCTACTTTTAATATCATGCTTTGACTCTTTCAGTTCGATTATGTTTAACCCTAATAGACAACGTTCAGAATCGCAGATTCTCGGTTTTGCATGTGCTTTTTTGGTACCTTGTATCGTTTTTACTATACAATTCGTGGACGAAAAATATGCGACGAAGTCATCGAAAGGGAAACGTGGCAAATCAGGGGAGGAGATTACGATAGATTTGATTTATGGTACGTGAAATGTGATATCGTTCTCCTGGGGAAGATATTGAACTTTCCTTCTGGGTAATAATGAATATATCATTGAATTGTTCGGAAAGTTGTTCGAGCCTTTGACACTCGATTCATTTCGTTGTGTGCCTAGTTTGTTTGAAAGAGGTTTATTTATCACTTTCTTCATGAAATAACGAAACATTGTATTCTCAACAGGCTAATATTAATCCTTCATCAAAGTACAGTAACCTCAGTTTAGATTGCCATAAATATGATCTTAGATAACATACACTGAGAGCCAAGAATTAAATTTTTATTTTATTCTTTTACTTTATTTAAATCGAAAATAATTGAATTTTAATATTTAATTTATAATTCACTATATTTGATTCAGGATTCTATACGAATTTAACTAGTATTCCTTTCTATTTTACTTACAGTAAATTTTAATAAATTTCAATTGGAAAATAGAGAATTTTTATTCTCCTTATTTGAACTTCAAATAATTATAAATACTACTACAGATTATGTTTCCAACTACCCAATATTAAATTTGTAATAATATAGATTTAACTCTTTAAAAATTTAAATAAATTAAAATTTTGATTTAAGCAACTCACCTGAGCACCTAATGCAAAGTTTGTTCAAATTTGTTCACACTGAACATTAAATTCATTCTTTGTAAAAATTCTTTGAATTAAAAAATCGAGAAGTTCTGTGTGAATAAATCTTCATTGCTAACGAGTCTTTAATTCCTTATCACGAACAAATAATTTCCAGGCACGAGCTGACATTTTTCAAACTGTGCACCAATCTCCTACACACCCCCATGATCTACCACAATCGATACCTCCATCAAATCTGTGCAAATCCACGAAATGTCGACTAACCAGCTACTCCCTCTGTGGTTTTGTAATTTCAGAGTTGCTCATCTGGAAGTAATCCTCCAGTGACTTTGGACTCGCAAACGACACCCTCCATGGCCACGTATGCAGACTCTGGTCCAGCCCCTGACATGTCTCCGCTTCATTTTGCGCGGGGAACAACCCTCTTTCGAATCTTATCGCCTCTCTATCCCTTTTTCCTCTCTCTACCTTCTTTCTCATCCTTTGACTCTCTTCACGCGCGATAGTTCCTGCCTGCGAGTCGTTTATCCGCGTCGTTTAACTGCTGGATGACGATGCTCGAGAATCCTGGCTTCGACGCTTGCCTTCGCTCAGTTTCAGTTTCCTTTGCTTCAGTTTTCCCAGTTTTCCACTGCATGCTGTCCAGTGGCCTGAGAACTCGATACGGAGGATGACTGCTGGCTCCTTGGCTGCCTGATTTGCGATTCGCTGAGCTTCAGTTGAACCGAATTTAAGTTTCCTAGCTCTTTCTGTTTGCAATTTGCAGTGAGGTCTGGGAAATATCGGTGGAGCAGAGGAAGGTCTCTTTCAGAGTGGAATAACATGCTTTCGGTATACAGAGCGTAATTGGACTCCTCTATTTGGTTCCTTCGAGGACAAAGCTGACTCTCTAGTGTTTTTTTGAGGTTAGGTCTTCGCTGCACCTCAAAATGGATGACTTGTGATGTTAATTTCGCGTTTAACAGAGAACTATTTGATATTTTGGCGAATTTTTCTTTGGGTATAATGTCAAAGGGAGTTTGTGGATGCAGCAGGGGTAGTCTTTGCTTCTTCTTCTGATGGGGAGACTGCGAAGATGTCGCGACTGATTGGATGGTGCAAGTTGTTCGTGGGCGTGATGGACGGCGGGTATAGTTCTTCGGGGAGAATGAAACTTTTTAATCTCCTTTGGTCATATTGCTCAAAGAGTTAGAGAAATGACGCACTTTGATAATGGCCTAACTACCAAGGTCTTTGTGTGAGTAACTGCAATTTTGTGTATTATACCATATTATATTACAGGAACTTTTATTCTGTGGATCGTGGAAAACAGAGAAATTAAATGCAGTCGTTCATTTTCTAATAAAATGTTAGATACCTTCGTATTAAAATTAAATAGAAATTCGTATCTTTAAATATTATTTATTATACATTATTATTTCTTATTAAAATAGTGAAGAGACTGACTGGATGAAATGGTATATTAAAATGAGGAGCAGCTGAAATAACAATTTCAATTTTGATATCTTGACATACTATTTTGGCAGATTACTTCTTTCGCATACTATTTTGGCAGATTAGTCTTTTTTTCAAAAAGTTTCTCAAAATTATATTCTTTAAAAATTAAAAAATTTTAAATTAATAAAGATTTATAATTTAAAATTATAACCTTTAAAAATTATAAATAATTTCTAATTCCATCCCAAATTAAATATCAATCAATACCAATTCATCAATTAAAGAATTTATATTGAAAACGACTTTTATCAATTTTATTAATTTTTCAGAAGACAAAGGAAATAGTCTATCTTTAATTTATTTTTCCAGAATAATTTTTTCCAATTTTTTCAATTCAAGAAATACTTCATTTCTTATAATACCGATTACAGGACGATCTCAGTATAGTAGTATTACTTAAAAATTTGTTTGAATTTATAAGGGTAGTTTGCGATCGACTATGAAATTTCCATTTTTCTTGTCCCTTCTCCAATTTGAACGTAATTAAAATCATTACGATATAATCTTCATTCCTGTGTTTCTAATTAGACTTCCATAATTACATCGTTTGCCATGATTCAATTAGTGGTTACTGAGAGTTAGTTGTAGAATCTCGACGATTTTCAATAATCGAACGTGGTTGAACGAGGATGCTTGCTTGCTCTGAGTCGAATCTGCACCCATGTTTAATTAGGCCTTCCCACGAAATGTGCTCGACGATTTTACATAGCTGGACATTCCAGATCGTTGACCGCATTCCTCGTTAAACATACTTTTATGCCGGCTGTAATTTTCTCGTTTCGGCCGCTTCACGTCGCGAAAACCCGTTCACGAAGTGCCCTGCTCCTCTGGGACCATTTTTCTTATCCTTCACTGGCGATCGTTTTCCGTTTCTTGAACTCCGGGTTCATATTTTTCGTCCGCTTCTTTCTTACAATAATTTTCCTCCCAATAATTTTGCTCGATGCTCTCAGTTCGAATCCGATCCAATATTCAATTAATTTCAATTAACCTAATTAAATAAATAAATAATTAAATAATTAATTCGAATTAACCTAACTCTGTTTTGTATTTAAAAATAAAGGAATATTTAATTTGATTTATATTAATTTTAAGTAAATTAAATTTTTATTTTTATTTTTAAAATAGAAAATTAAATGGATGGATGGAGTTAATTTCGGTTGAGGAATCGAGTATAGATTAGGTTACACACCTTGAAGTAGTTTGCATGGCGGTTTACGAAAACGACAGAAATGGCCCAGAAACCTCGAAACCTCGAAAAATAGCCATTGGAAGGAATATTTTCTTTGGCTTGAACGATTCTTTCCTTTAACACGAATAATTCCATCTCACGACACATTTTTCCTGCCGTAAAAAGTAATGGAGTTAGCTGGAAGACTCGAGTGAGACGAATGAGAAACTTCAAAGAGGGCTGTGGTATAATTTCTACGTTTAAACTGACCAAATTTTACTCCTGACATAGCATATTTTTCAAAAATGTTACTATAATACGATATAATTTACATTTGTATTAAATGTCTGTTCTAACTAATATAATTAACATAATTTAATATAATTTAATATTAAAATCCAATTTTATGAAAGTAATATTATTATAAATTATTGTAAAAAATTATATTATTAAATTATATATAAAATTATATTACTATATTGTATTATGTTATTTATATATTTCTATGCCACGGATTGGATTATGGTTGCCAAAGATAGTATTC